>NW_019272031.1:758247-844281 GCF_002738345.1 Cucurbita maxima | reverse complement strand
AATTTTAAAAAAAAAAAAAAAAAAAAAAAAGGTTGCATTTGGTAAAGATACTTATATATTGAATAATCATCAATCAAATTGATAAAATATTAACAATATTCTCTAGATTTTGCATTCAGCCGACCCACTTAGGTCAGATCGCATGAGCCCAAAATTCTCTTTGATCTTGTAGCCTTATTCAATAAAAGTCCAATGATTATCTTACATGAAAAGCAAGACCCATAGACATGTAATGTAATTAACTCCAACGTTTTACTAATCTTTTCATTGTATTCAATTTAATGTAAATCAAATTAACACCCAAAAACAAGTATAATTCGTTGGGAGAAAACAATGTCTTTTTATTTTTGATTCGAATATCTCAATATTTGAGCTAAACTATATTTTCAAACAAATTTGAACATATAAATTTTAATAAATGTGAAGTAATTCATACTATATTAACTAATAAAGTTTGAGAAATTGGATCTTACTAAAAATACCTTTAATAACAATTTTTACTTAACATCTTAATGTCTTCCACGGCACCCACTTAGATTTATTTTCTAGTGTCAACTAGTAGAATTTATTCTACCTCATCAAGTATTTTTCAAAAATTACATAAAATGTAACAAAGAACGAATCTTGATAATGGATTGATAATCGATCTTATATCAACTATCCTGGTGTCACCTAGTTTCCACCAAAAATCTAGTAAATCAAATTTACTTTCATTTAGATATTTCTTTCTAGGGAGTAATTTCGAAAATTTCTCTCACTATGTCTGTCATAGCTAATTGGGAACTATTTCCTATCATAGCTTTAGTCATAAGATTTTTCTTGAATTTTGTAATACTTAATTTCCAGATCATTTAGATAACTATCTAAATGTAGCTTTTATTAACTTAAACATCTCACATGTTTTTGTCATTTTTTTATCTTTTAGCCAAGGCATCCAAAATGTCAACCAAAAGATATGAACAAGCTTTCTCATCACCTTTGATTCATCGATTATGTGTTGTTCGAATCATTTGATCTACATTGACAATAGATCTCGAGAACATTTCTCAATAGTAAAAAAAAATAAAGAAAAACTATATTCTACCATCATAGTGCTAATATACTAATATTATTTTTCTAAATATAATTTCTGAATGTGACCGATCCGGAGTCAAAATTAAACAATGGAGAGAACTTGAACATAATATTTGAAATATATAAAATATTATTTAATTATAAACGATCAAGTATCCATTCAATTTGAGCAAAAAACAAACAATTTTATAAAATGAACCCTATAAACCATTTCTAGTGCTATGGTACTTTAGTGATTTAGAACAAGTGCTGCCGTAGGGTAAGTCAAATGTTCTTCACTAAACTAAGACAATCTCAACCAACTATTATACCGGAATAACTCTTATTCCTATAATATTTAGTTACCATTAGTTCGGTCAAGAACATCATTAACAACCTTAATGATTTCTTTGTAAATGTAACCCATCATTTTAGATCTTGTAGTTTTATCCCAACAAGTGCCTCATTGGGTAGGTCAAATATTGAAAATGAAATTACTATCTTATCCTTCTCAAGAGTTCACCGATATTGACCCATGCAAACACCTTCCATAGGAGGACGGTCAAAAAGCCTCCACGAGGCCTTACATGGATCTCACATTACCAATGATGGAGACCATAGAATATGTTGACATATTTCCTTCTCCCATTTACTATAAATATTTTCTCAAGAGATCCACCTTGATATTGACTCATGCAAACACCTTCCATAGGGGACAGTCTAAAAGCCGCCACCAGACCCCGCATGAATCTCACTATGTGAATCAAAAGAACATAGGATATCTTGACATGTGTCCTTAATATCTTTATATTTTGATAGACTTCCTTCTCCCACTAAGTATTTTATGATAGGTTTTCAATTACTCATACAAATTAGGCTAATCTCATTTATCTAAGTTTCCAATCTATCCTTTCATAACCCTTATGTTGGCTAGATTGGTGAATTATTAATTTTTAAACTATTAAAAAACTAATCACATTATGAGCATGCTTAGTGAAATTAAATAAAATTTGACTAATTCAACTCCCAAGTCAGTTCACACGGTGTTCCATTTGTGTCAGCTTAAATACCTCAGCCTAGCCATAACCTTCCTTAGATAGAGTTCCCTTATAGTCAATTTTTATTTAAAATTCATTAATCTTTAATTAACTATTAATTACTAGATTAATGAACATAGCCTAAATTAAACCGTTTTTATTCCTATTAAAAACTAATTCACTTATGGAATAACCTTAAAATTCTAGCATTTTAAATCCTTTAAAATCACATTTAATAGATTACTCAAAATTCTAATCATATTAGAACATACACTAATCCTATTAGGTAAATATCATGCCTTCAATTTAAGAAATAAATATCCTAATTTAATTTTCCAAGTTACTTACAAACAATTATACTCAATTGTATATGGAAAATACATCTTCATTAGAAAATCATCTTAATTTTATTAGGAAACAACCCAACCAAAATTTTTCAAATATAACATTTATATTAAAAAAAATAATTAAAATGCATGATTATGAGTAACTTATAGTAAGATTTTAACTTAAATGACATACCTTATGCACTCAATCAATTAATTTAAATAATATATCTATGCACAATTTAATTTAAAAAAAAAAACAAAGCAAAATTGACTTGCATATCTAGAATATATTGAAAATAAATTAAATTACAATAATTTAAAATCTAAGACATGTTTTGAATTCAAGATATTTTCCTTTGGCAAAAATTCCAAATTTAATAAAATTAAATTTTAAGATCTTCTTGTCCAAATTTAAGAAAATTAAGATTTGATTTGAGATGTTCTTTTAGAACTATTCCAAAATAAAATTAGGGTTTGAGATTTTTCACTCCATACTTACGTTTTAGATCTTTATCCAATCTTTTTTTTCTTTTGAAACAATTCAAAAGGCAGATATTTTCCCCTCTTTTGGAACAATTCTAAATATACATACTTTCCTTTTAGAAAAATTCCAAAAATAGATCTCCTTTTATAAAAATTCCAAAGATATATATTTTACTTTGCAACAATTAGAAAATGTAATAAAATTAATGTTTCAAAAACCCTAAATTTTATGGCAAATTGATGAATGTCGTCCTAGTTGCTATCCCTTTTCAATTTACAGTGAACTCAACCAATAAGGGTATACATTTGTCTAACAGAGAGGTAAATCTGATGTCACACCCGATATGCCAAAACAATCAATTTTACAAAACAATATTACATATATTTGAAATCAAATACCCACCATACTACTCTCAATTCAAAATAAAAATTAATAGGCTCTAGTACCAATTGAAGGGAATAAACTCATTCAAAATAAAAATTAATAGGCTCTAGTACTAATTGAAGGGAATGAACTCTTCATCCACCTAGCAGAAGTATTGAGAACCATTTTAATTGTTATTAAGAATTAAAACAAAAGCAATAAATAGAAGAGTAAAAACTCTACCTTTGTAGAAACCTTAGCTTGCAAGACTCCTTGCAATTCAAACCATGCAGAAGTTCTTCAACATTCCACAAGATCTTCTTTACTATGACTCGAACACAAGTTTAAGGTTTGTGAGAGCCTCTTGAAAGAAAATCCCAAAGGGATTAGAGGAGAGTTTCAAAAATTCTCGAGAGATGTAATTTCATTGTCCAAAGAAAATGGGAGAGATTCGTATGTCTTCGGCTCAACCCAATGGTCCTACTTATAGAGACACTTAGAGAATCTTTGTCAAATGATATGTTTGCATATTTAATATATTAGAATATAATATCTTATACCAATCATATTTAGATATTATAAGATATCCTAATCTATATTTAACTAATTTGAATCTCATTCCAATCTCAAATATATTTTTATTTAATGTATCAAAATACATTAATTGATTTAATATTTAATTGTATCAAATACAATAAATATATTTTTCTTTTAATATATCTAATATATTAAATATTAATTTGAACCCTTCAAATTAATATATTTTTCTCCATTATATTTAATATATCTAATATATTAAATGTTTGGGAAGAGTTCATGGAAAATTGTGAAGGGTGCTATGGTGGTAGCACGTGACACAAAATCTTGAACCTTATACACCACTGAAGGGTGTATGAACATAGTTGTTCTTGCTGATAGTGCTTCAAATTCAAGTCTGTGACATAATAAACTTGGGCATATGAGCATTAAAGGAATGAAAATGCTTGCTGCGGAAGGAGTTTTGGAAAGTCTGAAATCTGTTGAAGAAAAGAGTTATGAGCAAACAGAAACGAGTTAGCTTCACAAATTCTGTCAGAGAATTGAAGAAAAGTACCAGGACAACGAAACAAGTGGGAATTGAGATTGAGTTGCTGAAAGATTCACCTAGTGATGTTGTAGCGGATACTTAAGAAACTTTGGAGACTGTTGCTGAGGAACCAGAAGCGGAGCAAGTGACACCTGAGCAGGTGTTGAAAAGATCATCCAGAGCTATCAGAGTACAAGATAGGTATGTACCTTCTTTACACTATCTGTTGCTGACTGATAAAGGGGAAGAAGAACCCCTTGATGAGACCCTACAGTTGGAGGAAACAATCAAGTAAGAGCAAGTCATGGATGATGGGATGGCTAGGCTTCAGAAATGCATTGCTCTTTCATCTGCTGAGGCTGAGTATGTGGCAATAGCTGAAGCTGGAAAGGAGATGATATGGATGACAGACTATCTAGAAGAATTAGGCAAGAAGTAGCACGAGAAGATTTTTCAGGTTGATAGTTAGAGTGTCATGCAGTTGGTAAGGAACCCGGTCTATCATTCAAAGACAAAACACAGAAGGTGATACCATTTCACTTGGAGGTTAGTGGAAGATGGTGATGTCTTTGAAGGAGATAGAGGGTGCAAAGAATCCAGCAAACATGTTGTGTTGATGTTGGAACATTGAGGTTGTGCAGAGCCTCAATTGCTATGGTGCAAGATTGAGAATGAAATTCTTGGTTGACTTGAATCAGTCTCCAAATAGAAGATTGTCGGGATATGAAGCCTGATGCTCTCCAAATGGGAGATTGTTGGGATATGAAGCCTGATGCCTATTTACAGCAAAGATCTAGTAGATATATGTTTGGTAGATATTTCTTACCCATATGATAAAAGATATATATATGGTAAATATTTGATATATGGGTTAAACCTATATTTAGTAAATCGAAACCATAGTAAATTATATGGGTTAAACTTATATTTAGTAAATCGAAATCATATATATACCCTTAGTGCTCTCAAAATATACTTTTCTTTCACTTTTCTTCATTCTCTCTTTTCTTCATTCTCTCTCTGTATTGTATACTTTTCTTGCTCTGTATTCTCTGTTGTTGTACATATCTAAATTCATCAATAAAACCTTTAGCCAATATTTTCTGTATTCTCTATTGTTGTACATATCTAAATTCATCAATAAAACCTTTGTTGTTTGTGTTCATCTTGATCGAGTGTGTGCATTGTTGAGCGATCCTAACAAACTTAACCCTTGCTAGGGCCTTGGTTAGGATATCTTCTCGTTGCTCTCTAATGCATACGAACTACACAAAAATTTGTCTCTTCTTAACACCCTCATGGATGAAGTGGAAGCGAGTGTCAATGTATTTGTTGTTTCCGTGAAATAATGGACTTTCATCATTGCAATCACAGAATTATGGTCGATGTAGAGAGTTACTGGCTTTAGTTCACCTCTAGTCACTTCGCTCAACAAATTTCTCAGCCACAATGCTTGGCACGATGCTCACAATTGCTGCGATGAACTCGGCCTCACAGGAAGATAGTGTCACAGTTCGCTACTTCTGAGATTGCCAAGAGATCAAATTTTTATTAAGATAAGATGTCATTCCTGCAGTGTTTTTTCTATCGTCAATGTCTCCAGCTAAATCACTATTAGTAAAACCGACTAGTTCTTTAGGATCTCACCCTCTTTGATACTTTAACCCATAGCTTGTGGTTCCCTTCACATAGGGAAGAATGTGCTCAACCGCTTGATGATGCATCATATTGGACTTTTCTATGTACCTACTCACTATTCCAAAAGCATATGAAAGGTCTGGACCAGTATGAGTCAAGTACCTTGGACTTCCGATTGTTGGATTGATACGACAATTCTAGAGGGGTGAATAGGCTTTTAACAATAAAATTATTTAAACGTGATAAAGTTTTCTAATTATGATTTTTTTAAAAAATAAATAGAATATGATAATTAATACAGTAAAATAATTCAAGAAATAACAATGAACAATTATAAAAGAAACTTAGAACAGGCAATAAAACTTAACAACACATTTGAAATTAAATAGGAAAGAGTTAGAAAATATAACAGCGTAGTTTTATAGTGGTTCGGTCAAACTCGATTGACTCTACTCCCCAAACGCTTCTTGGAAATTTGAATAAACCTCGACTCTTACCTCATATCAGAGCCCAACCGCTACATCGCTTTTTTACGAGTTATAGAACAAACTCAATCCTTTCCACGACTCAGGATCAAACCGATACAAATGTCTAAATTTTTCAGGATCAAATCGATACAAATGTCTGAATTTTGTATAAACACACCACAACTCTCTAAAGGAGTAGATTTACAATTTGGTCACTCACAACTATTTCCTCACACTATAATAAACATCTCCCACATGAACAAGAAATAAACTTGGAAGTTTTGGAGAGAGCAACCATGAAGGCTTTAGAAAGTTTAGATGGAAGAAACTATGGAACCATGGAGGATTTAGAAAATTTTTGATTGAAGAAACTATGTAGGTTGTGTGTCTGTTACCAGAAATAAATTTGGAAGTTTTGGAGGGAGCAACTTTAGATTGAAAAACTATGGAAGATATGTAAACCTATCCTAAGAATAGGAATTGATACTGACCCTAAAGAGAACTGAAACCTGAACCACAAAAAAATTATATACATATATATATTTTTTTTTAATTTATCTTGAAAAAATGTGGACAACATATTTGTTTATATATATATTAAATGTAATAATATAATAAAAAAAATATTAATGAAAATAACATGAGTAATTTATCAGTGTTTCAACCTCATCATTTCTTGTATACACTGCTTGTTCTTGTAAACACTTCATGAAGTTTAGACTCTTTTAAGATCTTGTCTAGACGTATGCTCCATGCCCTCGGTGCTTGCTGCAAAACGTAGAGGGCCTTTGACAACTTGTACACTTGGTGCTCTTCGGCTTTGATGACGAACCCTTCAGGTTGGGCAATATACACTTTTTCTTGGAGGTCACCATTTAGGAATGCTGATTTGATGTCCAAGTGATGGATCTCCCACCCGTGTTGAGCTGCGAGGGTAAGAATAAATCTTACAGTGTCCAGTGTAGTCACAGGCTCAAAAACCTCCTCAAAATCAACTCCTTGTCGTTGCACATATCCCGTCATCACTAGTCTTGCTTTATGCTTAGTTTAGGTATGTAATAGACTTGTGATAAGATCAAGTGCTCATCGATTTTGCATTTGAAGAGCACTATTCCTCGACCACAAATGTCTATTACAGTGTTATCACCGAAACGTACCTTTCCAACAACAGATGTGTCAAGCTCACGAAACACCCTCCTTTCTCTTGACATGTGGTTGCTTTCTCTAGTATCTACGAACCAGGAATTTTCAACTCCAATATTGGCTGGTGGCTACACTATAGTTTCATTCAATATCACAAAATCAGGCTCTTTGTCATGTGTGGTTTTAATTTCACACGCCTCTATCATCAGCAATGAAGACTTCTCATCCTTTTGCATCTCTATCAAGTTGAGTTGTTCGTCTTTTGTGGAACACTTTGATGCGAAGTGTCCCACTTCTCCCACGACCTCTCCATCTTCCACGACCCCGTCCCCTTCCTCCTCTGGAACTTCCTTGATCCTTCCATTCTTTCTTTGAGGATTTTTCATTCTCTCGTTCCTTCCATTCTACAAGAGTGAGGAGAAAGGGTTTCATTTTTTTCTCCAAACTCTTGCAACCTTTCTTCATGTGCCTTAAGTGGTCCAATAATCTCATCAACCTTCAGGAAAGGCTGCCCGAACAAAGGGAAACGGCACAATCGAACCTGGACGAAGATAATTTTCAAAGTTCCTTTGTAGGAGCCATCACTACTTCTCAATATCAATAATGGTACACTCTCGTTACCCTAAAAATTTATCACTACTTCTCAATATCAAAAATGGTACACTCTCGTTACCCTAAAAATTTATGATTTCAAAATCACATTAAAGGCTCTCATAGATACAGGAGCCGATCAAAATTGCATTCAAGAAGGCCTAATACCTACAAAGTATTTTGAAAAAACTACTGAGGGCCTTAGAGGTGCAAACAACAATAGAATCAAAATTAATTACAAATTATCAAAAGTCCATGTTTGTAATGACGAAATTTGCTTCGTAAATTCCTTCCATTTAGTAAAGGACTTAGGACAAGAGTTAATCATAGGTAATCCTTTCATTACTCAATTATACTCTTTCAAAATAACTGAAAAGGGGTTAGAGTCAAAAGCCTTAGGAAAGAAGATAAAATTTAATTTCCTTTCCCCTGAAAGGATGAGTGAGATAAATAATTGTAGTGCCCGAGTTTAAAAAAAAAAAAAAAAAGAGGGTCACGATAGGGGAAAACTAGTCATTTAGTCCTTATTACTTAAGGGGTCTAATTTGGTTGAGTCATAATTCGGAAAAGAGAAAGAAGAGGGGAGAGAAAGAGAAGAAACAAAAGGGAAAGAAGATTAGGGTTTTTAAGGAAGGAGGAGGAGATCAGATCAGAATCGACGCCGGAGATTCGAGTCCTCAATCTAAACCAACAATAGTTCAAGGCAAGGTTCTCTCACGAATCACACCTTCCTATTTCATCAAAACGTCCAAGAACTTCAGGTTAGTCCACGAGTGTATAGATAGAGAAGTCATTAAGATTTTCGTGTGTTAGCGACGTTTTGTGTTGATCTTTGGACTCTTACCCTCAACAGCGTTATCTGGTTAAGTTCCGAAGTGAAGGCGGCCAAGATTGGTGTTCAAATCAAAGTTTTAAGAAAACATGATTTTCGGTAAGAACTCGTGTTTTTCTCCGAATTCGAACTCAAATATTAAAATCTATGACTATTAGAAAAATATAAAAAAATTATTTTGAAGGAGTAGAATATGAGATCTACAATGTTCATGAAGAAAATTTATTGAATCGGATTACAGATTAGAAGATAAAAAAATTGGAAGAAAATAGATCGAAACGTGAAAGAGGCCTGGAAAATGAAAAAAAAAAACGCAGGAGAAAGGGTGGAGAGCCACCACGCGTCGGCTGACGTGCGGAGGAGTGCGGCGGAACCGGTGATCGACACTTGTCGATCACCGGCTGGTGAGGCGCGTCCTCACCCGGCAGTGGACACACGTCAGGCACGCGGATCCGGCCAGCTCAACCCGCGCTGCACGCGAACCGCCCGACCCGACGTCCTGACCCGCACCAGCTCGGGAAGTCGCGCGTGGGCACGCGTACGTAGAAACCTCTAGGGAGCGTGTGACATGCGTGGGGGCGCTTGAGCCACTGTTTTTCTTTCCGTTCGGTCTCTATTTGCTTGTTTTTCGATCCGATTTTGATGATGACCCCATTATTATTTAAATTAGGACCTGTCAAGGAAATTCCAGAATTGTTGGAATCCATTCCGTCAAGAAAACTCGAACTCGGGAGGGCATGCGTCAACCAAGTAAGTAGCCATTTGGATTTCCATGAGCAATACTTGTAGGAACCGCTAGGAACGAGCATGCATGCTACCACCCATTAACTTAGCTAGCTAGACCTAGTATATTTGTATGGAAACTACGAAAATGGAATGATTAAGGAAAGCTAGATATGAAATGTATATTAAATTTGTTTGATTGAGATTCTGATAAAGTATGTATGCATGAGTAGGATGGGAAACTTGAGAAATCTGCGCTCTGGGTAAAGATGGACGTTATCTTCCCGTTGAGCATGTTTTCTAATATCACATGAACTGCTGCATGATAACTCTTATGCATGATGATTGCTTGTGTTATCTTTCTTGATGAATAGGAAGAAATTATGAGCTTAAATTAGGGTGCTTGTGACTAAGTAGGTTAGATGAGACCCTAGATTAGGGGACCTCTAGAATACCGTGCAATTAGACCTGCGAAATGATTACCGGCGGATCCAGAGCCCAGAATTCCAAACCCGATAGGTTTGTGAGACTAGGCACGAGAATCCTAGAGATACATGAAATCCAAGTCTAAGCCACCAAGTTCCACCCTAGAAAGAATAATAGGTCACCATGGTAACTATAGGTAGCCCGCTAGAGTTGAGTAGTGTAGATAGTTGTGATAGCCAAGGGGAGTGTAACAAGTCTAAGTCCGGTACGGTGATCGTTGAGCTTAGAAGATCCGGATAGGGAAGTGTAACAAGTGCACAGACTTAGTGGTGATAGCCAAGGGGTCTTCTAAACAGAACTCCTAGGTCGTAGAAACCCGTCCCTGAGTGGGGGACGTGGAGCCACATAGGATGACTCAGTAGCTGACCGGCACATAGGGGGTCGCACCCTGTTTAGTGGATGTATTGTCCTGTGTGAGGGTCGTCAGCTAACCTCCATGGATGATGTTTAGAGGGAATCACGTTTTCAGATCTAGTCATACAATCCCCTCATATTGACTTATGAGGTCGTGCCTCACCTCAGAACACCAATCATTTCACTGCTTGAGATGGGCAAGCCTCCTAAGATACAAAAAAAAGAGTTGCAGCTTAGATCACACTCCTTAGAAACCCGAGAAAGACCGTGGTTAGCTACCAAGATAAGGATGCGAAAAGAGCCTACAAGTAGGCTGCTTATTGAGTATTTTTATACTCATTCTTTTCTACTTTTTTTTTTTTTTTCAGGTGAGTCATGTCATGGATCGAGGCGAGAATGCATGTTGAATCTTAATGCAACATAGGAGTGTCCCAAGGTGTCTAGGAGTCTGTGCATAATTTTGTTTAGATTTGTCATGCATTATTTTGTGAACAGTTTCCATACTTTTCATGTTTGAACAGCTTGTTTCGGATTTCAAACCTTTTATATAATTGCTAAAGTTTTTTTTTTTTTTTTTGTAATCTCATCTTCTCTATATGCTTTTAACGATTTCATTGCATAGTTTGTTGGTCCAACCCTTGATTTCGGGATTTAAATTTTGGGCTGTGACAATAACTTTCAAAAGAATACAATTATTCAATCTATAAATGTATTAAATTACAAAGAAAAACAAATCTCTTTTTATGAGAGAAGAGATTTCATTCAAAAGAATAGAAGAACTTCAAAGTAAAACTGTCCAGTCTAAAATCAAAACATTACAAGTCCAAATAGAAAGGGAAATTTGTTCAACTATCCCTAATGCTTTTTGGAATAGGAAGCAACATATAGTTAATATTCCTTATGACAAAAACTTCGAGGAGAAAAATATCCATACGAAGGCCCAACCTATTCAAATGAATAAAAAATTGCTAACATTCTGCAAAGCAGAAATTGATGATCTTTTGCAGAAGGGTCTTATTAGGCCATCAAAGAGTCCCTGGTCATGCGCGGCTTTCTACGTCAACAATCAAGAAGAAAAGAAACGTGGAGTCCCGCGATTGGTAATAAACTATAAACCCTTAAATAAGATTTTGGAATGGATTAGATATCCGATTCCAAATAAATCATATTTAATACAAAGAATTTCAAATGCCAAAATATTTTCAAAATTTGATATGAAATCAGGATTTTGGCAAATCCAGATTTCGGAAAAAGACAAGTACAAAACGGCTTTCAATGTCCCTTTCGAACAGTATGAATGGAACGTTATGCCATTTGGGCTAAAAAACGCTCCATCCGAATTTTAAAAAATTATGAATGATATTTTCAATTATTTTCAAGAGTTTTCAATTGTTTATATTGACGATGTTCTAATTTTCTCTCAAAACATTGATCAACATTTTAAGCATCTTCAAACATTTTTTACGACAGTCAAAAGAAACGGTTTAGTTGTGTCTAAACCAAAAATTAAACTTTTTCAAACAAAGATCCGCTTTCTTGGATTTGAAATTCATTTGGGTTTAATTAAACCCATCCAAAGGTCCATTGAGTTTGCCTCAAATTTTTCGAACCAAATCATGGATAAGACACAACTCCAAATATTTTTGGGATGTCTTAATTATGTGACTAATTTCCTTCAAAATATCAAACTCATTTGCAAGCCACTTTTTGAAAGGCTCAAAAAGAATCCCAAGCCCTGGACTGAATAACACACCAAAATAGTCCAAAATATCAAATCCCTTGTCAAATCAATTCCGTGTTTATCTCTGATAAACTCGAGGGCTAGTTTCATAGTGGAGACCGACGCATCCGATATTGGATATGGAGGAATCCTAAAACAGTTCCTTGACAAGAAAGAATCCCTTGTCCGTTTTCATTCGGGAATATGGAATTCTACTCAAAAGAATTACTCAACAGTAAAAAAGTAAATACTTCAATAGTACTTTGTGTATAGAAATTTCAAATCGATTTAATTAACAAAAGCTTTGTTATCAAAACAGATTCTAAGGCATCTAAATTTGTTTTAGAAAAGGATGTCAAGAATCTTGTATCTAAACAAATTTTTGCATGATGACAAGCAATTTTATCTTTCTTCAACTTTCAAATTTTGCCTATAAAAGGGGTCGAAAACCCCTTGGCAGACTACCTCTCAAGAGGGTTCTTACTCTCGAAGAAACCTACTCCCTAACCGATCTCCTTCACCCTGCAATGACTGGAAAGAAAACGGTGGAAAAAGGGAAGAAGCCCATTGCTTCTTCTAACACTCCTACTCTAATGACTTCCGACAGCTATGCGATGGACACATGTTTCACATTGGTGACCAAGTCTAAAGCGAGACTTTCTAAAAAACAAGTAGAGGTTATCACTCCAACGAGGCCTTCTGCCTCTTTAACACGGTCATCTGTCGTTACTCCATCGAGACCCACTGTCTCTTCCACTTCAAAGGGACCTTCTGTCCCCTCAACCTACTCGGATGCGATTGTTCCCGTTCGATTTTCTCCAGTTCCTGAAATTAGGACCTACTTTCAAAAATCTGTGTCCATACCAGAAGCTCTGGTAGAACCAAAATACGACGACCCAAAGATCAGCGAGGTCGTCAAGAAAGCTTATCCGATAGGATTCTTTTATATCCTGGAAGATCTTCATAAGATCAGAAGGTTTTATGAATTCATTTTAGTCGACACAAATTCCGTCGAAATTACTCATATTCTGAGCGTGATGATCCTTCAAAAAGCTGAGTACTCAAAATTAAAAAATTTCAAAGTCATGAATCTGACGTACTGGAATCAAGATTCGTACACGGAAAAGACTTTGTCAAAACCGTTTGTTCCTCACCATTTTTGTTTCTTTAATTTTTATCTTTCTTTATTATTTTGTTTTCTACTTTTTCCACTTTCATCAAAATTATTGATGAATATGGAGTTGTGTGTATGTACATTAATACGTTAATTTGGATGTAAATTATTTGTAAATTAAGCTAGGATACACAACTCAGGTAAATATAAGTTCTCAAGTCATTAAGCGTATGATGGCATTCTTTTTAGGGAGAAATGAATAACAAAAATCAACTAAATACAAAACAACTATTTTTAACCATAAACTTACGAAGCAAAATAAATTTAAAAAAAAGACAGTTTCAATGTCATCTGGGTCACTATTGATAGATTGACCAAGATAACCCATTTGATTCCAAGTAAGACCACTTATCAAGTAGACTAATGGGCCAAATTATACGTAAAAGTGAAAGTCTGCTTGCACAGCGTACCAATGTCCATTGTGTCAGATTGAGATGCTAATTTTACTTTTAATTTCTTGAAAATTTTTGAAAAAGTGATAGGAACGCAACTCAAGTTTAGTACTACGTTTCATTCTCAGACAGATGGGTAGACAGAGAGGTTTAATAAGACCCTGGAGGATATGTTGAGGGCATGTTATAGACTTTACAAGTTGCTGGGTTGAGCACCCGACCCTTATGGAATTCGCCTACAACAATAAATATTTATTCAGATAACACCATTCGAAGCTTTGTATGGACGGAGGTGCAAAACCCCAATATTCTAGGAGGAGGTAGGCAAGAAAACATGTCGATCCAAGTTATGTGCATTAAGTTAAGAAAAACGGAAGAAAATAGATTGAAAAAGCGAAGAAGCTAACATTCTCGAACTTTGGAAACATGTAGGAGAGAGAAAATAATCGCCACACTTCGCCCAACGTATGGAGGGGCGTGGCGGAGCTGACGAACGACACGTGGTAGTGTTCCATTAGAGAAACGTGTTTGGCCTACGTGTCGAAATGCTTCAATGCGCGAGGACTCGGTCGACCTGGAAACGTAACCCTCATGCAAAACGAACTACATCCGAGAACCACCAAACCAACCTATGGTCCAACTCGATGACTCACCACTCCTTGTGCGCCACGTGTCACAACCACAAACTTTAAAGGGCAAGTCTGCGTCTGCTAAGATTCAAAGTGCACCATTGCCCTCACACTGCCCGCTTGAGTCCAACACATGGGGGTGCGTGCAAGCGTGTAGGAGAGCGTGGGGGCACGTAAAGCCCCTATTCTCACCCCTTTTTTGCTCGATTGCCAATTCTGCACCCCGATTTCAATGTTAATGTTGTTTTATTGTGACTTAGGTGCCTATAGAGAAAATTGGTAATTTTAACTCCTCTACGACTAATCAACCAAAATTTGGGAAGGCACGCGTCAGACAAGTAAGCCACCATTTAGATTTCCACGCGCAGTACTTGTAGGAAACAGAATAAGCATGCATGTTGTCAAACTGATTATCCTAGCTAACTAGACCTAACATAATAGTATGTAAGCCATGAAAATTAACTAAATAAGAAAATCAATGATACCTATATAGGATTGGATATGATTCACTTTAGAATGAGAATGTGGTATTGTATGCATGATAAAGAAGGGAGGGAAATTTGTGAAGTTTGTGCTCTATGTGAAAATGGATGTTATCTTCCCATCGAGCATGTTTGTTAATATTGCATGAACTGCGAGCCTATGATTGCTTGTGTTGTCTTTCTTGTTGTGAATAGGAAGAAACTGTGAGCCTAGACTATGGCCCTTAAGACAATGTAAGCTAGACAAAGACCTAGAACGAGATACCTCTAAAATATCGTGCATTCAGGCCTGCAAAATGATGACCAGCAGACTCTGACCCCAGTATTCCAGACCACAATAGGTTTGAGAGTCCTTGCACGAGAATCATAAAGATGAATGAGTCCAAGTCTAAGCAACCATGATCCACCCCTAAAAAGACCTGGTAGGAAACAATAGTAACTGTAGACAACCGAGGTAGCCCACCAGACTTGTGCAACGTGAATAGTGCCACCAGAGCCTCCATTTCCCTCTCTGCTCTGATACCGTACTGTCGAGACTGAACACCGATATTGAGATTGATGAGCTAGGCAGAGCTAGACATGGTAGTGTAATTTGTGCCCCAACCTATTGGTGATAACTAAGGGGTCTCCTGAACAAGACCCCTAAGCCGTAGAAACCTATCCCTGTGCGGGGGAGCATGGGACAAAGTAGGATGACTTAGTAGCTTATCGGCACGCAGGGGACCACAACCTCTCGATTTTAGTGGTAATATGGTCCCGTGGGAGGGTTGTCAACTAACGTCTAAGGATGTTCAGAGAGTAATACTGGTTTAGATCCAGCCATATTGTTCCCTTAGTTTTACTTATGAGGTTGCGCCTCATCCAAAGACACTATTCATCCACTACATCAGATAGGCAAGCCTCAAAATTTGTAAAAAAATAGAGTTGCAACTTAGTCCGCACTTCCTAGAACTCCGAGACAAGGTCGTGAATACTTATTAAGATATGGCTTTCAAATTAAGTTCCGAATTAGTGGATGCTGCCAAACGGAGTGGCGATGCCATACGTAAAAAGGAAGAGACTCATAGAATGGCAGAGGCAAATAGAGCTTTTGCACATTTTCGTTAATCCATGAACAGGATCTATATAGACACATAGGCCCATGGATCCATACATCTCGATCGGAAAAGAATCAATAGAAAAAGAAAGAATCGGAATTGATAAGGATGAGAAAAGAGCCTGTTAGTGAAAGAGTGAATGATTGAATGGTTGATGAGAAGATTGTATTATGAAGAGCCAGAAGGCTCTATATATCTATAAAGAATATAAAAAGATATTAAAAAATCTATCTAAAAATTTGTAGAAAATCGGGTAACAAACCAGTAAACAAATAAAAAACTAAATCAACTTCTAACTATAAGAAGATTTAATCAGATACCAACTGACAACAATCTAAACAAATACGTGATCTTTAACACTTCTCATTGTTTAGATGTTGTGAACTCCAAGCCTTTTTCTAAACACCCATCTTTCTCCAATTATCTTTCTGTTTAAAGGTCAATCAACCAACTCCTATGTTTTGTTTTTCTCGATCACCAAAAGCTCCTCCTCTGACAGGTGCATCATCAACCAAACCATCTTGTCGTTCATCTTCAGACTCTTCTTGTCATTCATCTTCAGACTCTTCTAGTCATTTATCTTAAGAGTCTTCTAACATGTTACCAAAGATTAAATTGTTTGGTGCAGAGAAATCTAATTCACCTTCGTCAATTTTTCCCAATTCCATTGCTCATTTCCAGCAAAAATGAACATCTCGACTCATAATAACACGACTAATATGTGATTGAAAAACTCTATAAGCTTTTGATATAATGCTATACCCCACAAAGATGCCAGCTTTTGCCTTTTTGTCAAGCTTATCACGCTTAGAGTATTTGGGTGTCTTTGCTTCACTTACATTCTAAGGAACTTTAAAGAAGGTTTGTAATCATACCAAACTTCAAATGGTATCAGGTCCTTTACAACTTTTGTTGAAATTTGATTTTGCAAGCACACAACCGTGTTTGCTACTTTTCCCCAAAAATGTTTTGGAAGATCATTCTCATGAAGCATGCATCTCGTCATCTTCATTATAAATCTATTCCTTCTTTCACTAACGTCATTCTGTTGAGTAGTGTATGGTGCTGTCAATTGATGTTCAATTCCAGCCTCTTCACAAAACCTATTAAAAGTTTCTGAAGTGTACTCCTTGCCATTATCTAATTTTATAGTCTTAATCAAGCATGCACTTTCATTCTCAACTCTAGCTTTGAATTTCCAAAATACACCCACAACTACTAATTTTTTCTTCAGTAAGAAGATCCAACACATTCTTATTAGATCATCAATAAAAACAACGTAATAAAGATTACCATTTAATGATGGTGTTCGCTGAGGACCACAAAATTCAATATGAACCAGCTACAGCTTTTTCGAGGCTCTCCAAGCCTGTTTAAGAAATGGTTGCCTATGTTGCTTCCCAAAATACAAGCACGACAAGGAGGCATGTCATCATCAATGTCAGCGAGTTCTTCTACCAGCTTCTTTGACTGCATCTAAAGCAAACCTCAATGATAAAAGTGCCCAAGTCTTTTGTGCCAAATCTTAGTGGCACTAACTCTAGATATAAAGGTCGTCGGATTTACAGTAAAACTTTTTCGTTTCATTTTGACATTGAACAAGTCTTTGCCACTAGCATCTTTAATCAAGCACTGCTTATTCGCAAATAACACTTTGACCGTCGGATTTAGAGCAAAGCTTTTTCCTTTCATTTTGACATTGAACAAGTCTTTGCCACTAGCATCTCTAATCAAGCACTACTTATTCTCAAACAAAATTTTATAGCCTTTATCAAGTAACTAACCAACGCTTAAGAGATTTTGATCAATTTTAGGTAGAAATAAAACATCTAGAATAAATTTTTTACCTTCATAGCTTGTTATAGCTACTGTGCCTTTTCCCTTGACTTCTAAATGTTCTCCATTGCCAATCCTCACTCTCTTGACTTTAGTGTCTCTTAATTCCTCAAAAAAATCCTTGTCATATGTCGTGTGATTTGTGCACCCACTGTCAATCAACCAACTCTCACTTGATTGTTTGCCTGAGGAACAAGTGACCGTAAACAAATGATCTTCTTCTTCTTGATCAGCTACCTGTGCATCTACTTCTTTCACCTGATCTTTGACTTTGCAAATCACAGCTTTATGTCCAAGTTGATTGCATTTGGAGCAGAAGACGTCATGTCTTCTCCAGCACTTGTATGGTGGATGACCTTTCTTCTCACAATAGCGGCATTGTGGATAGGATTTTTTGGAACCTCCTCCTTTTGTCTTCTGATAATTGGTAGATGAATCTCCATTCGTCGATTGGTTTTTTAAATTTTTCTTGTTTTCATACCTGCTGTTGTCTTGATGCTTGACATGTAAGGCACCTTCAATCACCCTTTCTTGCCTCATAGACCTCCTTTACTCTTGTGCTTGTAAAGCGTTCAAGAGCTCTGTAAGAGAAATCTTTGACAGGTCTTTAGTGTTCCCCATAGTAATAATGGTGGCTTCAAACTTCTCTGAAACAATGACTAGTAGTTTTTCAACGATCCTAGAATCATTTAACATATAACCAAGCAATCTCACCTTGTTGGCAATACTGATAATTCTGTCAGAGTACTCTTTCACCGACTCAGACTCCTTCATCTTCTGCAACTTGAAATCCCTAATCAAATTCAGGACTTTCATTCCACGAATCCTCTCATCTTCTTCATATTCAGCTTTGAGATAATCCCAGATTTCTTTTGCTGTTTTAAGGGACATTATTCGTATGAAGTTCATTTGAGATACAACGGCAAATAGGCAAGCTTTTGCCTTTGACTTTCTTGTCTTCTTGTCCTTCTATACTTTGATTTGTATTACACTAGGATTTGTAGAAAGTGGTGGGACCTTATAATCCTCTTCTATTGTTTCCCAAAGATCCAAGGCCTCCAAATAAGTCTCCATACGAACTACTCACATTTGATAATTATCTCCATCCAAGATTGGTGGTGCAACAGTTGAAAAATTAGATTCTCCTTCCATCTTGATCTCGCATATCCCTTCAGAAGACGGCTCTGATACCAATTTGTTAGTGAAAGAGTGAGTGATTGAATGGTTGATGAGAAAATTGCAGAATGCTCTCTATATATACAAAGAATATAAAAAGATATTAAAAAGTCTATCTAAAAATCTGCAGAAAAGATGGTAAAAACCAGTAAACAAATCAAAAACTAAATCAAATCAAAACTAGAAGAAAATTTAATCAGATACTAACTAACAACAATCAAAACAAATATGTGATCTTTAACAGAGCCTACAAGTAGGTTGTATACAGAGTATTCTTATACTCATCCCTTTCTAATGTCTTTTTTCAGGTGAGTGATGCCATAGATCGAGACGGGAGCGCGTGCAGGAGTATTAAAGCCACAAAGGAGTGTCCCAGGGCATCTAGGAGTTTGTACATATCATGCATAGTTACTATTGAAAATAAATTTTCTCTAATACCAATTTGTAAAATTAAAATCACGCTCTGATACTAATTTGTTGAAATTAGAATACGCTCCGATATCAACTTGTAGAAAATAGACGCTCGCTCTGAAATCAACTCGTTTAAATAACTCTCACGAAGCTGTGTGAAGAGGTGTCGAGAGGAAAGAGACAAGGAGACAAAGAATTCTAAAAAGCGTTTTTCTATTACACTATACTTTTAATTCGGGCTCTTTTTCTCTTTTTGCTTCTTTTTGTCCCCTATTTTAATGCTTATGGGCTTTTGACTAAATTTTAAAACAAAAAATTAATAACGTTTCTTTCCCTTCTTTTTCTCTCATTTAAATTTATTTCCAACAGTTACTTTACACATTTTGTACCCAAATCCTTTTTCATGAAATTCATCCTTTCTTGAACATTTTGTTTTGATACTATAGGAGAAGTTTTAATATTCAAGGCAATAAAAGTTGTAGGGAGTAGTGTGGAAGAAGAAGCGAAGACAAACGGGTTTGAAGAAGGAACAAATTCTGTATAAGAAATGGAAACAACTGTGCTTACTTTTACTTTATTATGTTACATGATTATCAAAGCGATTAAAGAAAAAGAATACAAACTTTATGACCGGAACAAGAAAAGAAAGAAAGAGATATAAGTTATATATAAAATAGATTTGGGTTAGCGATGGCAAACAAAATAAGAAACTAAAACCCAAAGAAGATATGGATTTGTACAAAGAGAAAAAAGCGTTATACAAGTTTGCGTTGAGGGAACAATGGGAGTATGTGGGCGAGGTATGTAAGGATGCGAGGCAGTTCGTGCTTCCGATCAATAACGGTGGAGACACGGCGTTGCATTTGGCAGTGCACAGTGGAAAAGAAGAACCTTTAAAAACCTTTCTTGCGCAGGTGATGGAGATGGAGTACACAGAGCATTGGAAGAGCTACGTTGAAAACACACCTCTACATGAAGCTGCCAGTGTAGGGAATTTGGGTGCTGTTAAGCTCTTGGTTGAGTTAAGGAAGGAGGATTTGTTGGAGGTGAACATTTGGGGTGAAACGCCTTTGTATAGGGCAGCCAGATATGGGAAACTTGACATCGTTCAATATATTTTGAATGATTGTGAAGATTTTTACGCTCGATCTTCCCTAAACTGGACGGCAAAGGGTACTCCAATCATTCATGCAGCCATTCAAAGCGAGAACTTTGGTTAGTGTCTCAGTTTATGTTACCATAATTGAAGCTAATTCAAAGTTTTTATTGCAGAGATGGTTATGATGTTGGTGGATTTCGACAAGTCACTGTTGGAGATGAAGGATCCAAACAAGCAGACGGCTCTCCAGGATCGATGTGTTGGGCTCCACAATACTGCACCACGTTGGAATCACTAAATTCCTCCATCAATCCATCCACCCATGGTCCAGCAATACAGCTTCAACATGAGCTCGAGTGGTTCGATCGCGTCCACAAAGTGCTTCCAGTGCTTTACAACATGCATTATAGCAAGAATAAATGGAGACCCCGGGAAGGATTTGATTGATAAAGCCAAAGAATGGGTCAAGAAAACCTCCCAGTCTTGCTCTGCTGTTGCTGTCCTCATGGCCTCGGTCACCTTCGCCGCTGCCTTCACTGTCCCTGGTGGACTCAACTCCAAAACTGGCTCTCCGGTTCTCCTCTCTAACCCTATCTACATGTTGTTCACCGGCTTGGACATCACCTCCCTCATCTCATTGCTCTCCTCCTTGATTCTGTTTCTCTTGATCTTGACCTCGCCTTTTGAGATCGATTCTTTTCGACAAGAATTGCCAATTCAATTGTCCTTGGGATTGAATCTGTTGTTCTTGTCGGTGGCGAGCACGATGATTGCATTCGCTATGGCCGTCGTCCTCACAATGAAATCGACCAACATGGTATGGGCGGAGTGCCTTTTGTATTTGGTCACACTTGTTCCAATAATCATTTTTATAGTAATGAAGTTGCCGCTGTTGCTGGAGCTGGAGAGAAATGTTCAGAAGAGTCTACAATTCCTTTGGAAGTTGCTTCCCATGGGTTTCCTCACCATATTTTTTGAGATTCCTTCCAAATTTTTAAGCAACAAATCTACCTAATTTTCATGGCTGGATTTGGGAGCGGATATAACTGCAGTTGGATACGTCATAAACTACTTCCTTTTCTTACCTTAATTACCTGTGAAGTTTGTGTCGCACGTAATGTTCAAAAGTGTGCTTTTTATTTGTCTTTCAAATATTAATAACATACATTTATATATTATTATAAATATATTACAGTTATAGATATATCTTACATATCCATAAATCAATTAATATTTTCCTCCTTATTTTTAGGAGTAAATTAATAATATATTTTCTCTCAATATATTTTTTCCTTATTTTCACAAGTTAATGGATAGACGTATCCTATTAAAAGAACATTAATGAAAATTGTACTTTCAATCTCACTTATATCTCTCATTCATAACATGGTATCAGAGCAATACAAGTCAATCAATGCATCAATCGTAGATATCGATCATCTGCAAATATAATTGATACTTCTCAACTGAATATAGAAAAACAGTCACTTAATTCCATTCCAAATTTCATTTATGAGCGATTACAACAGATAGCACAAGCTTTATCTGCACTCAATCATCGTCTTCAGGTAATAATCACCGTTACATCTATATTGCAGTTTTGTTTCCAGTATCTACAGTATCCATTAACTCTGCTAGTTCTAATTCATGGATTCTCGATAGTGGAGCTACGGATCATATAATATCCAAAGTTTTTGTTATGACTAAACCAAAGGTTGCAATCATGTCTACAATAAATTTGGTTAATGGAGGGCAATACATGTGTCACATACTAGCAATGTTTTCTTTAATCCTGTCTTTAAATCAAACAATGTTTTATGCATGCTTTTATTACATTTAAACCTGATGTCCATCAGCAAACTTACCAATGACTTGAAATGTTGCATCACCTTCTATCCATATTTTTGTTATGCAGGACTTGACTACGGGGAAGATGATCGGCTCGGATAAATGATTTGGAGATTTCTATCATATTTATTTATCTCCAATCAAACCTTCAACAAATCAAGTATCTCAATCATCTAATTTGTGGTTCCTATGCCTAGGTCATCCTTCATTTTATCGTTTTAAATTTCCAGTTGATCAATTGCATCTTGATAATGCTACCTTTTTCTCATAATTGTACTATATGCCCATTAGCAAAACAAACTAGGTTGTCTTTTTCCAAGAAGCTCAATAACAACACATTCTGCCTTTGATCTGATACATTGTGATGTTTGGGGACATCATAAAATGTCTTTGGGGACCTGAATACTCGGTATTCTAGAGGTATCCCGTTCTAGGTCTTTGTCTAGCCTACTTAGTCTCAAGCGTCCTAGTCTAGGCTCGTAGTTTCTTCCTATTTTTAACAAGAGAGACAACACAAGCAATCATGCACAGGAGTTAACATTTTGTAGTTCATGCAATATTAACAAACATGCTCGACCGGAAGATAATGTACATCTTTACCCAGAGCGTAGATTTCACAAATTTCTCTTCCTTCTTTATCATGCATACAATATCACATTCTCATTAAAAAGTGAATTCATAGCCAATCATATCTTGGTACCATTGATTTTCTTATTTAATTCATTTTCATGGCTTACATACTAATATGCTAGGTCTAGCTAGCTAAGATTATCAGTTTGACAGCATGCACGCTTATTCCAAGTGTTTCCTACAAGTAATGCTCGTGGGAATCCAAATGGTGACTTACTTGTCTAGCATGTGCCTTCCTAAGTTTTGGTTGATTAGTCGTAGAGTAGTCCAAAAATTACAAAATTTCTCTACAGGCACCTAATTCACAGTAAAAAAACATTAGCATTGAAATTGGGGCAAAAAACTGGCAATCGATTATAAGACGGGTGAGAATAGGGGCTTTACGCGCCCCCATGCTTCCCCATGCATTGGCACGCACCTCCATACGAGGGCACACGCGCGATTAGTGTTGACAGTGGTGCGCTTTGATACCCAGCAGAGCAGATATACCCGTTGAATTTTATGGGCGTGACATGTGGCGCACAAGGAGTGGTATCATTTGAAATGAAGGGCCAGACTAACCGACTATGCAACAAAAACATGTAAAAAGAGATAGACAATAAGAAATTACGAAAAAAAAATTTAGCAATTAAGAAGCAGAATAACAATCAAAACAAAATGTTCAAGTAGTGTATGAATTTCATGAAAAAGTATGTGGGGTACAAAATGTGTGAAGTAACTATGCATGACATACATAGACTTCTAAATGCCCCAGGACACACCTCTGTGGCTTTAAGACTCCTGCACGCTCTCCCGCCTCGATCCATGGAATCACACACATAAAAAAGAAGAGTAGAAAGGGATGAGTATGAGAATACTCAGTAAGCAACCTATTTGTAGGCTCTTTTCATCTTTATCTTAGTAGGTATCCACGAACTTGTCTTAGGGTTCTAGGAAGTGCAGACTAAATTGCAACTCTCTTTTCTACAACTTAAGAGGCTTGCCCATCTTATCAATGGATGATCAGTGTCATGGAATTTGGCAGGACCTCACAAGTAAAACTTAGGGGACAGTATGGTTGGATCTGAATCAGTATCATTCTCTGAACATCATCCGTGGAGGTTAGCTGACAACCCTTCCACGGGACCATACTATCACTAAAATCGAGAGTTCGTGATTCCCTGTGTATCGGTTAGCTACTAAGTCATCCTACGTGGTCTCGCACTATCTCGCTCAGCAACGGGTTTCTACAGATCATAGGTCCTATTAAGGAGACCCCTTAGCTATCACCATTAGGTCAGGGCACAAATCACACTAACCTATTCAGCTCTGCCTAGCTCAACGATTTCAGTAATGGAGTTCAGTCTTGACGGTACAGTATCGAAGTAGCGAGGAAAGTAGAGGCTTTGGTGACACTATCTAAGAATGTTTGATTAATCCACCACACCTAAATGGTGTCAAAGTTATCTTATTTATAATCAAATAAATTACAAGGATATGGAAAGAGTAAGAAATCAAAATAACAATAAATGGAAATGGAAAGATACCTATGGTAAGAAGACAAATAATTAGATATTTTCCTTATAATAAAATATCAAATATGATATATACGGTAAACTATAATTTATTACTAAATATCCTTAACACCCAACCGCAAGCTGAGCATCGGATTTGAACGAACGTGAAGCTTAGATCTGAAAAATTCAAATAAAGATTGAGAAACACTTTTCGTGAAGATGTCAACAACCTGGTTCGGAGGAGGCGTAGAGAAACACTTTCTTGGCCATCAAAACTGCAGAGGGATCGACGCTCAGCGGCGATGCTACCTTGGCTTCGGCGAGAATATGTCTAACCCATGAAGAGGAATCGTTGCTTACCGACGATGCTACCTTGGCTCTAGTGAGAATATGCCAACCCAAGAAGTAGAAGGGGAAACCTAGAGCAAGGGACAAAGACAATGTTGAAGCCAGAAGAGTCGCCACAATGGGTGAAGGAGCCAATTTTGGCTAGAAGGGCGATGGCGACTTGGTTGGTGAAGAGGCCAGTGCGGAGCCCAGATTCCCAAGGTAAATCTCTGCATAAGGTTGATAGGTTTAGGTTAGGGTTTCTGTGAAGGATGAAGGGAAGATTAGGAAGAAAATGAAAGAGACTATGCTGTTGAGGGGAAATCAATTGTGTTGGAAAAGATGAGGTCGTATGTACAAAGTATGGTGAAGGGTGATTTGGAGGTCAAAAGGGTGGAGCTGAAGAGTAATCAATAGGCTCTGCATGTGACAGTCATGGAGACTGCCCCTGCGGCGTCAAAGCCAGTAGGGGTGGTGGAGAAGAAGATGAGTAGGGAATTTAGAAGCCATTGAAAATAAGGGATCGGGTTTGCTAAACCGAAAGGGTTCTGATGCCATAAGAATGTTTGATTAATCCACCACACCTAAATGGTGTCAAAGTTATCTTATTTATAATCAAATAAATTAAAAGGATATGGAAAGAGTAATAAATGAAAATAATAATAACTGGAAATGGAAAGATACCTATGGTAAGGAGGCAAATATCTAGATATTTGCTTTATAATAAAATATCAAATATGATATATATGGTAAACTATAATTTATTACTAAATATCTTTAACACTATCCAGGGTACTCAAGTCTAGCGAGCTACCTCTATTGTCTAAAGTTGCCAATGTGTCTTAATAGGTCTTTCTATGGCAAATCTTGGTGACATAGACTTGGACTCATTCATCTCTAGAATTCTCGTGCAAGGACTCTCAAACCTGTCGTGGTTTGGAATACTGGGGTCTGTGTCTGTTAATCATCGTTTTGCAAGCCTGAATGCACGATGTTCTTTATCTAGCCTACTTAGTCTCAAACACCCTAGTCTAGACTCGTAGTTTCTTCCTATTTTCAATAAGGAAGACAACACAAGCAATCATGTACTAGAATTAACATGCAGCAGTTCATACAATATTAACAAGCATGCTCGACAGGAAGATAAAGTCCATCTTCACCCAAAGAGAAAATTTCACAAATTTCCCTTCCTTCTTGATCATGCATATAGTATCACATTCTCATTCTAAAATGAATACATAGTCAATCATATCTAGGTACAGTTAATTTTCATTGCTTACATCCTAATATGCTAGGTCTGGCTAGCTAGGATTATCAATTTGACAACACACATGCTTATTCCAAGAATTTCTTTCAAGTACTGCTCGTGAGGATCCAAATGGTGACATACTTGTCTGACGTG
Source organism: Cucurbita maxima (assembly GCF_002738345.1). Taxonomy (NCBI): domain Eukaryota; kingdom Viridiplantae; phylum Streptophyta; class Magnoliopsida; order Cucurbitales; family Cucurbitaceae; genus Cucurbita; species Cucurbita maxima. Next base: position 817,996 of record NW_019272031.1, on the reverse strand, counting down.
TGCCTTCCCAAGTCATGGTTGATTGGTCATAGAGGAGTCCAAAAATTACCAAATTCCTTTACTGGCACCTACTTCACAATAAAACAACCTTAGCATTGAAACTGAGGTGTAAAACTTGTAATCGAGAAAAAAATGGGTGAGAATAGGGACTTCATGTGCCCCCACGCGCAGGGCAGACGCATAGGAAGTGGCCGGCTTCAAACCCTAGGTGATGTAGAATTACCTTTCAAATTTTGTGTCCGTGACACATGGCACATAGGAAGTGGCGAGTTTTCGGATTGGACTGCAGGTCATCGGATTGGTTTGGTTGTTCTCAGACGCGGTTCATTTCGTGCGAGTGTTTAGGTTCTGGGACAAGTCGAATCCTCGTGCACTGATGTGTTTTGACAAGTAGACCAAATCCGTTTCTCTAATGGAATGCTGCCACGTGTTGCTCACCAGCTCTGCCGCCCTCCTCCGTACATTTCGCGATGCATGATGGTGATTTTCTCTCGCCTGCATGTTTCCAATTTTCTAGAATGTTTGCTTCTTTGCGTTTTCAATCTATTTTCTTCCATTTTTTGTAACTTAATGCACACAACTCTGATCGACGTGTTTTGTTCACCAAAACCATAAAGTTTCTATCCACCTACGCCATCGTATTTTTCTTATATTTTTTACTCTAAGGTAGAGGGAAATAAGGACGTTCAAAGATGCGAAAAAACTCATATTTTCTGTTCTTGATCGATTTGTCGTTCTCTGAATCGGACTCCGATTTTCATCTGAGTTTTCTCCAAAAAATTGGTGCCAGCTCTCTTATAGTTAATCAATAAAAAATTTCTAGATCTATCACTCAAGAAACTTCTCAGATCTAGTTGAAATTGAAACAAAAATGTCGTAACAATACCTCGTTTCGTTCTGAGGTTTTCTTGCCACTATGGGCAAATCCACCACCCAAACCTCTTTGCCAGCATCGAGAGGAGTCTCGATTCGAAGTTTCTTGCAATAGGTTGATCTCCAATGGCAGATTTGTGGTTGTTGAAATCTCTCTTTTCTTTCTTCCAAAACCCTAATCCTTTTTTTCTTTTTCTTTTTTTCCTTTTCTTTCTCTTTCAACTTTTGGCTGTGACCCTCAGTAGTAGTAGGGGTAAAATGACCGTTTTTCCCTAGTTTGACTTTGACCTTTTTTATAAAAATTATAATCTCACATCAATCTCGAGCATAATTTCCTTCTTCATCGACTCAGCCTCCTAAGCTCGGGTGTTACATGAATGACACGCGAAAATGATACGATGCACAACCCCGACACAAATTTTAAAAGCTATGATGTGAAATGATATGATATGAAGGAAATGGAAGGAGTTGTCTTACATGGTTGAGCGAATGTGAAAATGTTGGAATCTCATGCATAAATGTATAATAGAGAGTTTATGAGGCTGAAGCGCCATCTTCGGTGGACACATAGCAAAAAATGACAGAAAAATTTGTATTGGGTCTAGAACCAAAGATTTGCCACATGGTGGAAGTAATAGACCCAAAGACCTACAACGAGGCCTTGAAAACTACCAAGGCTTTAGAGAAACCCAAAGATGAAATGCAGCGAGAACAGTCAGTAACAGTGGGATGTCAGCTTCCATATGACTTGGGGGACTCAAAGCATTAGCTGTTAGAAACACACATACAAGAAAGAGACAATACTTAGGAAATAAACAAACCAACTTACTCATCGTATTCAACTTGTTACACAATACATATATAAACAGAATAGCCACACATTAATAACTACTAATAACTTCCCTTAACTTCTAATAACTTCCCTTAACTGCTAAACTTTCCTTAACTGATATAATTTGAAATACAAACAGTAAATACAAATGAATTACAGTTAATACAAGATTAGCATATTCCTTGACAAGCAGCTGACGTCGCTGCAATATACTCCACTTCACAGGATGAAAGTGCCACCATCTTTTGTTTCTTTGAAGTCCATGTAATTGGATTCCCATGCAATTGTTTCTTTCTACTTGTTTTGCCTTCACATATGACATCCAATATCAATAGTTTCTTTCACCAGTTTGATTACTTGTTCAACGCTGCTGCTGCCGCCATTATCACTGCCTTCCTTCTTCTCTGTCTTCGTTTCAATGGGCAACTGCTTTTCATCGACAGTTTTAATTACCTGTTCTACTTGTCCAGCCAACGGCTTTTCTTTAACAAGTTTAATTACCTGTGCTACTTCAATTGCACTGCCGGAAACAATGGCCTCCTTCTCCTTTTCCTTCTCTGCTTTTGTTTCTCCGGCAACTTGTTTTTCAATAGCACCGCCATTGTTTCCGTCCTCCTTCTCCTTCTTCTCATCGTAATAGTCTTTCTCTTTTATCTCCTTTGCTTTCGCTACCTCCGTTGCCACATTCTGGACCTCCGCCACAACGCCATCGCTCTTCTCCTCGGATTCAAACTTCACAACGCCAACGATTTTCTCGCCATCGCTCTTTTTCTCTTCTCGCTTCTCTGTTTTTTTCTCCGATTCAATCTTCACACCTCCACATCCTTTTATCTCTACAAGTGATCCATCTCTGAAATTCACCGTGCCGATCACTGACTCGTTCAATACCGAGAACCAACTTCGACAACCAGTCATATGATTGCTGGCTCCTGTATCTAGGAACCAAGTGTTGCTTTTCTTCTCAATTTCTTCCGGGACAACCTTCTCTTCATAATGAGCCATCTCAGTCAACTCTGGTGAGCCGAGAGTTCGGACTTCACAAACTTGTACCATAAGTAAGGCTAGCTCATCCTCATCACTTTGCGTCTCAGTTAAGTGCGCCTGATTCTCCCTTTTCTTTAATCTACAGTGGGATGCATAATGGCCAATCTTTTAACAGTTATAACACTTCACCTTCCGACATTCTGAGGCATAGTGGCCTAGGCCTTGACAATTATAACACTTCATCTTCTGACATTCTGAGGCATAGTGGCCTAGGCCTTGACAATTGTAGCATTTTACCTTGCTCTTGTCACCCTTCTTCTCTTGATGTAACGAGTCGTTTCCACATCCATGACCTCTCCCTCTCCAGCGACCATTGCGACCTCGCCCTCGGCAATGGCCTCCATTGTCGCTACGTTTTTTCTCAAACGTTGAACTTTCACCTTTGCCTTTCGATTCTTTTGCTTTCCATTCTCCTTGAGTCAATAAGACATGCTCAGCATTCTCTTTGTTGCCACTGATCCATTCCTCGTATGCTTTAAGACGGCCGATGACTTCCTCCATGGTCATCACCTTTAAATCGGCAAATTGCTCTATTGCCGATGTGATATGAAGAAACTTAGAAGGTACTGAGTGGAGAAATTTTTTCACCAAGTATGCCTCTTCAAACTTGTCTCCAAATGTACGTATTTTATTAACAGCTCCTGTCAACCTTGCTGCATAATCATCAATAGTCTCGGACTCCTTCATATTCATAATTTCGAACTCAATCTTCAGAGTTTGGATCTTTGCCTCCTTTACACGTTCAGCACGGACATGAATAGTTTTTAACGTCTGCCTTGCTTCTCTTGCTGTCTCTTTCTCTGCTAACAAAAACATCTTCTCAAGTATTGCTTGATAGATAGCTACTAAGGCCATTTGATCCTTCCTTTCATTAAGACTATCCAGAGACTCAGTTGATTCGATTGCGTCCCATACCCCTTGAGCACGCAAATAGACCTTCATCTTCATAGCCCATGTTGAGTAGTTGGTTCTCGATAACGTTGGGTATTGGAGTGATACCAGACCTTCCTTTGTTGCAGACTTCGACGACTCTCCTCTCTCTCCAGTGTTGTTATCATTTTTCGGCATGATCTTTGGCATATAACCACGCTCTGATACCAAATGTCAGAAACACACATACAAGAAAGAGACAATACTCAGGAAAATAAACAAAACCAACTTATCGTATTGAACTTGTTACACAGTACATATATAAACAGAATAACCACACATTAATAACTACTAATAACTTCCCTTAACCGCTAATAACTTCCCTTTACTGCTAATAACTTCCCTTAACTGCTAATAACTTCCCTTAACTGCTAAACTTCCCTTAACTGACATAATTTTAAATACAAACAATAAATATAAATTAATTACGGTTAATGCAAGATTAGCATATTCCTTGACAAGAAGCTGACGTTGCTGTAATATACTCCGCTTCACAGGATGAAAGTGCCACCATCTTTTGTTTCTTTGAAGTCCATGTAATTGGATTCCCATGCAATTGTTTCTTTCTACTTGCTTTGCCTTCACATAATGACATCCAATATCAATAGTTTCTTTCACCAATTTGATTACTTGTTCAACGCTGCCGTTGCCGCCATTATCACCGCCTTCCTTCTTCTCTGTCTTCGTTTCAATGGGCAACTGCTTTTCATCGACAGTTTTAATTACCTGTTCTACTTGTCTGGCCAACAACTTTTCCTCAAAACATTCATATATGGAAGAATGCATGGGGGCAAGGTGCATGGCTGGAACACGAGGATGTTATCAATGTGGACAAGAGGGTCACATTGCTGTCAATTGCACGGCCAAGGACAATAAAACCTAGCCTAATCCTCTTAGAGCAGTAAAGGAGACAGACCAACCGGTGAAACCACAGGCTCAAGCTAGGGCTTATGCATCCATTAGCAGGGACACTGGGAGATTCGACACTCTAGTGACAGGTACACTATTAATTTTAGGCCATTATGCTTTCACTTTATTTCTTTATAGCTCTACGCATTCATTTATCTCTATGCCTTTTCTTGCACAAGCAGGGTTTGAATTAGTACCCTTATTGCATGAATTTTCTATAAGTACCCCTGCGGGGGTAGATCTAGTAGCCAGGGATAGAATAAAGAATGGCCTAGTAATCGTAGCAAACCAAACCCTAAGCGTAGACTTAATAGTAGTAAACATGACCGACTTCAACGTAATACTAGGCATGGATTGATTAGTTGAAAACCGTGATAGTATAGATGTCGCAAAAAGGATGTAGTATTCTCACCACTAGAGGGACCCAACTTTAAGTTTAAAGGCACAAGTTTTGGACTACTCCAAAGGTAGTCCCGATGATGAAAGCAAATAAACTAGTCCAACAAGGCAGTTGGACTATATTAGCATGTGTTGTAGATGTAAGAGAAAAACAAAAGATCTTAGATAACGTACCAGTAGTAAACGAGTTCCTGAACATATTTCCGAAAGACTTACCAAGAATGCCCCCTTTTCGAGAGGTCAACTTCGCTATAGAACTTGAACTGGGAACTGGCCTTCTTTCCAAAGCACCCTATCGTATGGCGTCAGCGGAGTTAAAAGCACTCAAGGCGCAGTTACAAGACTTACTAGAAAAAAGTTCCATTCGACCTAGCGTATCCCCTTTGGGTGCGCTGGTGTTGTTTGTCAAAAAGAAAGACAGATCGATGCGTATATGCATCGATTATAGAGAGAAAAATAAGATAACCATAAAGAACCAATACCCTCTGCCTCAAATGGAAGACCTATTCGATCAACTTAGGGAGGCAAAGGTATTCTCCAAGATAGACCTTTGGTCAGGTTACCAACAAATCAAAATTAAAGAAAAAGACATACTAAAGCCAGCGTTTAGGACAAGATAGGGTCACTATGAGTATGCAGTGATGTCGTTTGGCCTCACCAATGCCCTAGCTGTGTTTATGAAATTAATAAACCGAGTATTCAAGGAAATTCTGGACATGTTAGTTATCGTGTTCATAGACAACATCCTTGTATACTAAAAGAAAGACCTAAAACACCAAGCACACCTCTAAAAAGTCCTTACCATCCGAATAGAGAACAAGTTGTATGTTAAGTTCTCTAAATATGAATTCTGGCAGCGACAAGTCTCGTTCTTAGGACACATGGTGTCAAAGGACAGAAAATACGTAGATCCCAACAAGGTCGAAGCGGATATGAAGTGGGAACGCCCGACTACGGTTACCAAGGTACAAAGTTTCCTAGGGTTGGCAGCATACTATCGAAGGTTCGTACGGGACTTCGTTAGGATAACCTCGCCTTTAACATGGAATGATGCGTGTACCGTTTCTCACTAGGCTAACGAGAAAGGGTGTACCGTTTACATGGAATGATGTGTGTAAGGCAAGCTTCAAAGCCCTAAAACAAAGGTTGGTAGCCGCCCCAGTACTCATAGTACCTGAGAGCTTAGAAGGGTACGTGATCTACAACGATGTGTCTAATAAAGGACTGGGATGTGTGTGGATGCAACTGGTCGTTGCATACGCCTCCCGTCAACTAAAAGAATATGAAAAGAACTATCATACTCATGACCTAGAATTGGTTGTCATAGTGTTCACGTTAAAAATTTGGTGACACTAGCTGTATGGAGGGAAAACCCAAATCTACACCGACCACAAGAGTTTGAAATATTTCTTCACACAAACAAAGTTGAACATAAGACAAAGAAGGTGGTTAAAATTGGTGAAAGACTATGATGTAGATATCCAGTATCGTCTTGGAAAAGCAAAGGTGGCCGCAGATGCCCCAAGTAGAAAGACGACTCACTCATCGGTCCTCATTACGAGAGAAGTAAGGGTACAAAAAGATTTTGAGCGAGCCAACATAGCTATAGTGACTGAGTCATAGCACATTTGACTCGACTCACAGTACAACACACACTTAGGTAGAGAATTATTGACTCACAATAAAAGGACCCTAACCTACATAAAGTCCTGAGCCAACTAGCAGAGGATCTAGTAGACAGATTGTCGAAATCCTCAAATGATGGATTATTATATCATGGACGCTTATGTATCCCAAAAATAGAGGAGTTGAGGAAAGAGATATTACATAGGCTCACAACTCGCCATTTGATAGTAGAACTACCCAGACGTGATCGAGTTTGTGAGCAAATGCTTAGTATGCCAACAAGTGAAAGCTCCCACACAAAAGACAGTGTGGATGTTAAAACCCCTAAGTATACTGGAGTGGAAGTGGGAAAATGTAGCAATGGACTTCATAGTAGAACTACCCAGAACGCTAAATGGCTACACATTGATTTGGGTAATTGTCGACAGAATGACCAATTCGGTGCACTTCCTACCTGGGAAAGCAACATATACAGTTGACAACTAGGTTCAACTATATGTGAAAGAGATAGTAAGACGACATGGAGTCCCAGTGTCGATAGTGTAGGATCGAGACTCATGCTTTACGTCAACGTTTTTGCGCGAACTTCAAAAAGCGTTGGGTACTTGCCTCAAAGTTTGCATCGCTTTCCACCCTCAAACAAATGGTCAAAAGTAGCGCATAAATAAAATCTTGGAGGACATGCTACCCGCTTTCTTATTGTATTTTGAGGGAAGTTGGGATTCCAATCTCCACTTAATGGAACTCTCATAAAATAATAGCTTCCAAGCCACTATTGAAATGACACCGTTTGAAGCCTTGTATGGGAAACAGTGTAGGTTCCCACTATGCTGGGACAAGGTAGACGATAGAGAGTTAGTGGGACTCGAACTAGTTCAAGTAACCAATGAGGTCATTCAAAAGAATTGAGCGAGGATGCGACCGCTCAAAGTAGACAAAAAAGTTACATCGATGTAAGGTGTAGGAACTCAAAGTTCGAGATAGAAGACCTAGTATTCCTGAAAGTGGAACCCATGAAAGGTGTATTGAGTTTTGGACATGAGGGCAAGTTAAGTCCCAGATTCATCGAACCTTTCAAAATTCTCAGGCATATTGGTCTCGTGGCATATAATCTAGCCTTAACTCCCTTCCTCTCAAAAGTACACAATATATTTCACGTGCCGATGCTAAGGAAATACATGATGGACCCTATCCACAACTACAAACCCCTCCAACTGAACGAAGATTTGAGTTATGAAGAAAAATCCATAAGAAACCTAGCTCGCAAAGTTAAAGCGCTATGCAACAGGAACATTGCATTCGTTAAGGTGTTGTGGCGAAGCCACCACATCAAGGAGGCCATGTGGGAGCGTGAGGATGAAATAAAAGAAAATACCCCGAGTTAATACAAGGGTTTGAGACTTTCAAGGACGAAAGTTTCTTTTAGGAGTATATAATGTAACAACCAATTTAAAAAAACTTTACAAAGTCACCGGAGGATGCGAGAATTTTGGTGAACGCCAGAACTCTCGCACTCCACACGACCCCAAAGCTTGTGGATCACCCCTAGTAGTTTCCAACCCCTCCGCTAACGCTCCACACAACCCGAACACCTACAAGGAAAAAAAACGAGAAAGGAAAATCGAGAGAGAGAATAAAAAACTCCGATGAGCTTGGACCGACAACTCTAATGCCTAAACCGACCAAACCAAGTCGTGAAAATGATCACCGGCCTTAGTACATCCACCCAGAACAAGGTCATGCGGCAGCGACAACGCAGCACTATAAGAAAAAGGAATCCGGAATTCGAATTTTTGAGAAACCAAGATCTACCTCCCTAGACGTCCACTAGCCACGAAACTTCATGGGAGAAAGGAGGAGAAGTCGACAGAGAGATAGGGAGAGAAAAGATGTCAAAAATGTTAAAACCATGTCCTAAAACTCATAGTTTGTAAACAAAATCATATTCTATTTTCAATAATAACTTATTATTGATATTTATTCAGTAAAGATTGTTAATGAATAAAGTGAATTTTACGATTATTAATCTAAATCCCGTAAACTAAGAACACTCTGACTATAGTATGATTATATGAACTATATGTAGAGACATAAAGAGTGGATCAAGTTCAAGTATATAGTCAAAATAATCTATAGTACAAGGATAAGTCTGAGTACTTTATCCTGGGGATACTATGGATGCGGCCCACTTTTATATATGATATAAACAATGTGATCACTAAATTGTATATGCGGAGACATGTGAGTGGGGGCGTCCTATGCAATGAGTATTGCATAAGATCGGACCATGATGAAAATCACTCAAGATTGGACCATGATGAAAATCACTCTCACTTTATAATGTCGTTTACTGTTAAGACTGATTTTTTCATTTGATGACCTAGGTGACTCGATCTTAATCTTGAGCTAACCATGAACTCCTGTTTATTCAGAATTATCCTTAGATTTGCATGGGTGAGAGTGGCTCGAGTTCGCTGACTCAATAAGCCTCCCATTTCAGGGGTAAGACTGGGTGAATAGCTGGGGACATAGGGTGCAAGATGGAATTCGCTACTACCCACTTTTAGAGATAGTAGAGAGGTTGTTCCCTTAAGTACTGACTCCAAGTCTTGAACAAGGGGTCCCACCGTCTCATTGGCCTGAAAGGGATTTGGTTTACTCGTTGGACCACAAACCAATTGTTCATTAAAGGATCAGTGGAACATAAGGAACAAGAAGTAACTTCAGGGGTAAAACGGTAAATTGACCCTACTCTAGTTACGAACAACCTATGAAGGATCGACTTACTAATCATGGTTATATCAAATGGACAGAAATATATCTATAGTGAGGGAAGTGCAACTACTAGGCTATAGTGGAGTGTCCTAATAGTTAACGAATGTTGGTTAACAAGGTTAATGAGTTTAGCCGGTTAATCTAGGATCGTTGGAGCCCATGATCTATAGGTCCATTAGGTCTCCCTGCTAGCTCATATCGGGCTAAACCATAGAACAGTGTGACGAGTGAGTTCGAAGTGTTTGAATTCAAATTAGGGAATATGCGCTAAATATATATCATATATTTAACAACATTTTTGTTTTATTTACTAATTTAAAAAAAATCGGAGATATTTAAATAAGATTTAAATATTTTAATCAATATATGTTCAAATTAATTGGGATTGGCATTTGAATTAAGGTTAAATATTAATTAAATTGTTTAATTAATCATTTAATATTAGTTTAATTTAAAATTAATTGTTGAATTAAAAATGGAGAAAGTCAAAAGATTGGCTTCACTTAATGAAAAAATCCATGTTTGAGTACGTAGAATCTTGAGTGTCAAAATTTGGTTTAACCAAACTTGCATGCTTGCCAAATAAACCGCACAAATTTGAGTGAAATGTTGAGTGTCAAAATTTGGTTAACTCAAATTTGCATGCTTCCACACATTTGAGTGGAATTTTGAGTATCAAAATTTGGCAATCTCAAATTTGTAAGAACATGCAAATATGACTCTATAAATAGAATGATCAAGGTACATAGGAAGTCTTCTTGTAAAAACCTTGAGAAAAACCCTCATAAACTCTCTCTTCACATATACTAAATCCCTCCCAAGTTTAGTCACTCATCAAATTCTACAATCCCGTTCTAAAACTAGAGAATAGTAGGAAAGACACTAGTGGTGTCTCTAAACCGATTCGTGAGTAAAAAGGAATTTGAACTACAAAATATTAGTACTCAAACTCCTTGAGTTTTAATGCTTATATGAACATGCTAACTAATTTACTATAATTGATATTCTTAGATTACCTAACATCCAAATTACTTTCACATGTGTTATAACATCACCATCATGAAAACGTCATGGGAAGGAGAGAGAAAAGTTGCTGGAAAATCGCGCAGCGAATCGGATAAGGAAGAAAGGATTCGACGGATCCGAGTCGGACCCATATTGGTTACCTGAGGCCCAACACCAACCCGAGGCCCAATCCACCTACAGCAACCCATGCCGTAGCACCTTAACCCGTAAGTCTGCAACCCGCCTACAACCTGCGTCGCCAGTCCAGCCTACAAACCTGAGGCCGAAATCCATCTCGGCCGAAAAGCCAGCCTGCAACCCACACAATCCACAGCCCAGCCTTCAACCAAAACCCACCTACAGCAACCCAATAACTAATGCGACCTACGAGCTGACCCGAACCGAGCCTCGACCAGAGACGCCTGCACACGACACGGCCCACTCCTGGCTTGCACGTGTCGACCTGCAATGCAAGCAGCCCTTCGACTTGGTCAGTTTAGACGGCTCGGCTCAGATCCCGGTGGCTACTTCAGCTGATTCGGCTCAGTTTCCTATTTTAGCCCGATTTCTACCGCTCCGATCCTTTCAAACCTACTTTTGGCCCCATTGAGGCCATTTTAGTGTCTTATTTCACGATTATTAGTTGGGTTGGTATTAATTTGTGAAATACTAACAAAAAGGTGACGAACGATGGGATAGAAAACGAACCCTGACGATGCTTAAAGAAGCTCTCGAGGAACGGGAGCTAACGCTATAAATTTGGGAGAACACTGACTAAAGCCAACCAAGTTAGTGATCTTATTATAGGATAAGCTAGAAAATTTATGTGATATATGATGACGTATGATGTCTGAGTTGTATCATTTGATGACGTACATGAGTTTTATGATGTATGATGTATGATGCATGAGTTGTATCATATGATGTAATACGTGAATTAAATGATGTATGAGCTATAATGTATGGTGATGTATGTGAGTTATATGACAATGTATGACGTACTTGACATGCTTGATGCATTTAATGGCATTATGATGATTATGATATAATGTTTTTGCATGACGTTTACCTTAATATGATGATGTTTTCCATATTAAGCATGTTTTATGATGATAAACGCCATGTTGCATCATGACGAGAGATCGACCTAGGACACAACTCTAAGAGCATGAATAATGATATAAACATAATATCTAACGAGAATGTATTACTAAATGTAATATAGAGATAAGACTAGGGATGTGTCAAAAGAGATGTTTAAGATGAGAACTAGAGGGACCTCATGCATCTTGTGTGCATACGAGCATCGGGATACTTCCCCTTTATTATGATAAGTGCGGATGCGCACAGTATGATGATGGTGGTGATCACGTTGAGCATAACACTCAGGGGTCTGTTGACCTCCGGACATTGCTACTAGCTCGACCAAAGGGGTCCAGGGGGCGTGCGAATCGTCTTTGGATTCACACTCGCACGTGGGTGGTGTGTAGGGAAGTATTACACATCCATAGTTAGTCCAGAATGAAGGCCAGCCATAGTATGAAATAGAGATATGTCCCTAGAGTATATTTGCATGTGTTTGCATTTAGCATGGCCCTTATAGTGAGGTCACTTACTGAGTATTCTTCGAACTACTCAAGTCGTGTGTCACATTATTTTTCAGGTAAAGGTAAGGCGTCCATGTACGGATAACGACAATAACAAGAGTAGAGACTATGACACGTGCATAGGGTAGTTGCATATTTAAATTCTAGACTTAGGTTAAAATAAGTTGTCTTGCATTTCATATGTTTTAAATTGCTTTGTATTCGGTTTATTTTAAATTTCAGTATTTCCTATGAAACACCTGAGACAAAGATCGTGTTTTCCATAAATAAAGTGGTTTTAAATTTTTCTGACATTTATGCTATAAAGGATGTTTCTTTTAAAAGTTATGTTCCGCATATGAGTTGAGTATGAGACATTAGTAACGACACTCAATAAGTAGAAATTTAGGTCGTTACAATTTCTATATTCTTTTTTCTTCTTTTAGCGCCTTTTAAGTCAAATGATTCGACACATCAGATTAATATTCACAATGAATATATGGACTAATTATACACTTTCTCATCAAAACAGAAACAAACTTGGCATAATATTATCTGTCACAAAACAAAAGAAAATGTTCAAAATCCATGGTTAATCTAGCACAAAAAACTTCAACTACTCATAATGTTTGAATATGACTCTAATAAAGAGTTATCATATATCATTTATGATTATAAATAAATTTGCTCGTATAGAATGGATATTATTCAATCCAACCTCTACCATAACCAAGTATCTACATTTAGTATCTACATTTGGTGTTCCCTAGGATCCCATTGCAACCAATTTAGTTGCCAATAATAAAAGTTATAACGATTTTTATTTCCAATTGAAATAGAGTCATTAACATATGTCTGATATAATTTTTTATGTGGAAATATCCATTTAAAATAATTTATAAAACGATGTCATAAACTAACCTAAAATTTATAAAAATAAAATGTAGTTACCCTAACACAAGTTTCATGGCCTTTAACACGATGCCGACATTGACCGTACATGAATGTCTTGCCTTTACTTAAATATAAGAGTATCACAAATTTTAAGAAATGATCACTAACCCCACTATTGATATTAGGGAATACAAACACATACAATATGAATGGGACCTATCATTTAAAATTGTATTCTCTTAGGTGGCCTCTAGTTCGGGTAAGTTGGATGTGTGGTACTTCTCTACACATGACCCACACGTGCAAGCGTGGGTCCACCAGGCGGGTTCGCACACCCTCTAAGTCTGCTGATCGGGCTAGCTCCTCTAGGTTGTAGTTGGGCACTTAGACGTACAACGACCGTCGTACACCATGCAAAACATAAATTTAGAATGATTCATGTATTAGACATCATCCGAACATTAAAATTTTGCAGAGCTTATATATTTTTATACATGCATTTAATGGATTATTTATTTATTTAGGGTTTAAATATCTATCTAGGATCTATACTTTTGAATTATTTCCATATTTTCATGGTTTCTAAATGGTTTATTGACGTTATCTCTTTAAAACTATGAAATTTATTAAGGTGCATTCATTTATTATCTTTGCTTTAAGAGTCAAAAAGTATTGTTTGTAATTGAGTATTCAACAGAAAACTATACCCAATTTTGTACCCCTCGATTGTTACATAAAGATTTTACTTTCTAAAATCATAGAACAATTTGAGTTCATGTTGCATTCTTTTATGCTCGTAACTTTTAAGTTGGAGGAAACGTAAGCAACAACCTTGTCATGTAAGTTCTTTTGTTAAGGTATCGTTATATACTACGAATCCTATTATCTTGGTTAACATTGTAACCATTTGAGCTTAAACCAATCTCTACTTAAGCATCTGAAAACATCTTCGTAGTCTTTGCTCTAAGTGAACAAACTCCTTTCCTCCTTAATAAACTTATGATAATAAAATCAGCTATGCTATCGTCTTCTTCATCAGAGAAGGAGAAGACGTATATGGCACGTCCCTTTACAGCCTGAAGCTCCCACTTTTAGTTCATTCCTGAATGTTTCTCTCCTCAATTTCTTCATAAAAATTAAAGATGTAAGATCAAGGATGAGCTAGGGACAGTTTTCTTACCTTTTCGTGTACATGCAGCTCGAGTTATGACTTGTCCAAGTTGGATAACAACTTGTTTCCTCGTCGGAATAAACTTATTGAAAATTCTTATACGTTAGAGCGTTTGGAATCTTATCAAGTCATCACTTCTTCACGAAACTTCTTCCTTATTACCTCCCTCAAGCTCAAGAAATTATTTTGGAGAAATGATTTTGTAGAATTGTTGCCAATTTTGGAGTTTAAACCTCAATTTATAACTCAATCCAAAATGCGTTTCTTGATCTTCTTGGGAAGCTTGATCCAAGACAAGTTACGCCATGATTCCTTCATTAAAAATGTTCAACTTAATTCTATCTAATGGAAAGCTTAATTTTGAATGCGATGTAATTAAAACAAGGATTCAAACTTGACCCTCAAATTTTACCTAAAAATGAGTTCCTTCAATTCGGCACAATGCTGGACTTATTGACTTTCAAAGTTCTCTCTGGAAATGATCCTTCGAAACTGAATGAGATAGATTAGACAGGAAGAATTTGTATACTCTTGGATTGAAATTTTCAAGCTTTATTTAACTTTCTTTAAGGGTGAATTTATTTGGAAAATAGGTTAGGGACACTTTTTGCCATGGATTTCTTTACTAAAGTTGTTGCCAATTTTGTTTAGAAGGTGTAGAATCAAGTGTGAAGGAAAGAGAAATCATGAGTTATAGTTCTCAAAATGTAGAAGAAATTTGAGAAAGGGAAACCCTAAAACTAAACACCGATATCGTGTTCTTGGAGACTCGACATTGATCGACTCTTATTCTAAAAGATCCCCATGTTTGGTAATTTATAGAGCGAGGTTAAACCGATATTGAAACCTCCAGAACCATCGTGAATTTGGAGCTCATGCTTTTGGATTTTTCGGGAAAAGATCTTCTTCACTCAGAGGTTCGTCGACTTTTATTTTGAATACGAGTCGTTGGATTTGATGAGGTGTGTGTCTTCTGGTTCATATCAAGATTTGGGGAAGATTCAACCATTGAAAATGAAGATATCCAATATTTTGTACTAGTCATTCTATCAAATGGCCGAGGGTCCCAAGTTAGCTAGGGAACTTTTACCAGTTAGCTAAACACCGATATCTCTCGGACATCTCTATTTGGATCGGGTTGTTCCTCAATGGAGCTTCTATAGATGGGTCCACTTGGGTCCTTGCAGACTTTCCTCACCTGCTTCTTCCTCCATCTCTTCCTCTTGGAGGCATTGAAATGACTTATCAACTAGAAATAGATTCATATAAGTTCACTTTCATCATTATCTTATTGGCATATTTTTACATGCATGCTCAATTTCGATACATAATGTAAATATAATACATTAGTTTTCCTTTTTCAAGACATACTTGATAATGACAAGAGTTCGTTGCATTGCTATGAAGACACACCATTGCTTATGATTTAAGCCGACTATAGAATCTATATATTAGGTCGGATACCGACGGTAATAACTTAACATTTAAAAATCCTAGTTCAAATTGAGTTCGATATCAAATGCATGTTAGCGTCATTTTAAAGTAGAAAGCCATAACCATCTAAGTACAAAACTGAATAAACTTGGTTCAACCATCATTTCATGTGTTACAAACTGATTCGATCGAGAAAAGATCATTTGAAACTTCATAAGTAAATATTTGCACGGTTGAAGTAGCAGATGAAGTGGCGATAATTATTTCATGAGCGGTTAGAAAACTTTATTTATTATTTTTAATTTCATAATTTTTGTAATGTGCAAAACTGTGGAAGTTATTTGTCAATTTGACTTCGTTTTTTTTGTAGAGATTTATAGGGATCGGGAATAAATCATCATACTTTTTAACATTATATGTATCAAACTTTAGACTCAACTTCACAATTTTGATCCTTGTATTCAAGATTTAACTTCACAATGCCTCCTTTTGTTTTCTTCTTCTAGTGATAAAGTTAGTATTCTCTTTTTTTAATCACTTTGACAATCGTGCAAAATACAAGGTAAAACAGATTCTTCAAATTTTTAAAGTGAATTTGTTCCTTCTTCAAACCCCTTGTGTTCTAATCTTCTTCCACACTACACCCTACCACTTTTACTGCCGTAAATATACATCTCCCTATATAATTGTCGACCTCGTACACTCTACTCCCCTTTCTTTCGGTGTCCCCTCTTTCTTTCCTTCCTTCTTCATATTGGTCATCCACCTGAACAGCCTCCTATTGGGTTATCAACAATCTATTTGATTTTCGTTCATATTAAAATCTTGCATGTCCTTCTGGATAAAAATTGATTACGGAGTTGCTTTAGAACATGGTTAGAAAATTGGTCCAGACATGTTATCACTAACAAAATTGTTTCCATGTATGTTATGGTATAATGGCTTAGCATAAATGGTCGGCTATTTTTGTCAGCTAGATTTATGAAATATGATCCCCTTTTCATGTTGGACCACAAAAAAAACTATTTC
Source organism: Cucurbita maxima (assembly GCF_002738345.1). Lineage (NCBI taxonomy): Eukaryota > Viridiplantae > Streptophyta > Magnoliopsida > Cucurbitales > Cucurbitaceae > Cucurbita > Cucurbita maxima. The sequence goes on along the minus strand of NW_019272031.1, from coordinate 801,489 downwards.
ATGCTAGCTAAATAGTATAAATGGAAAAACTAATGCAAAAATGATGGGATGTTGTGCAAAATTACTACTAAATAGCACCATCTGGAGAGTTATCGGCAAGAACAATTAGGGTACAATCCCGGATTGTGAACTTGCAGGTCACCCCTATGACCTATCCTATCGTGTAGTGTAGGGAGCTAATAAGGGAGTTTTAGTTGGTGCTTAATAGCATTATGTCCAAATGGAGGGTCTACATTATTATCATTTCGATACAACTGAGGAGACAACGAGTTGTAGCTCTAAGATGAATAAACCTTAGGTCCCATGAGATGGCCTTTAGTAACTTGAGGGTATCATGAGTACTAACGATTGAGGGAGCTCGAGTAACGCTCAATGGTGGTGGCCAATCTAACACTATTGTCAGATCACAAATTATGTCTACTAGCAAGCTTGTTAGATAACATTGAGGGAGGATCCATTAATGCTCAATAGTATTGTGAGGAACCCTAAAACCTAGGTAAATGAGAGCATGTCTCGTGCAAGGATCGTACTGGCTATATGATATAGAAATTGGCTGGCTAGAGAGCCCAAAAACCTAAAATATGATCTTGATAGGGTTAAGTTACTTATAAGTTCAGTGGATAATTTGACTATTCAAACCGAGCCAACCTGAAGTCAAGAAACTTTGAAGGAAGGATTCAGATATATCCAACAAAATAATAAGTCATGATAGAGTTAGGTGATAAGATTGAGTAATCTCGAAGCCTCTAGAGAAACTTGATTGAGCTATTAACACCCGAAGCTATCTTTAGATAGCCTATGTAATAGAACAAAGTAATCTATTCATGAACTAAGATAAAGGATGAGATGTTATATGAACTAATTTATACGTACGATCGATGTACGATCGATATAGAGTGTACGAGTAAGTTACTTAGTATTTTTTATACCCAAAATACTATTTCGTTTTTTCAAGAGGAGCTTGATGTTCTATGGATGAGGCAAAAGCATGACGAGCTATGGTGTAGGACATGTACTAGGACCAAATCGTCCTTTTGTTACTATTTAGTTATAAACATTGTATATGTTTGGTAAATGAATGATTTTTAATTCTGAATCAGTTTTTATTTTGAGTTCATACATGGCGGTCCATGCTTCGAAGCCTCAAAATGTGAGCTATTGTAAATTAGTATATGCGAGTTGGAGAAGATGGCCATACAGAAACGGTTAGTTTCTCAACTTTTAACGAATTTAAAGCTAGTCATTTTCACGGGTTTCATTTTTTTTTTTTTTTTTTACTTCATTTAAGGCATATTGAGAAACTTTGGAGAAATTCGGAATATCCTCGAAGACCAAAAACAAGCTTGGGAAGTCAAACATGCCACAAACTGTTAAGAGAGATGGATGAAATTGAACTCAAGTAGCACGGAGGTGAGTGATGATGTGGTTGGTTAAATTGAAATTTCCACGCTAACTCCAAACCTGACCTTTCTATAAATTTTTTTAAATTAAACTCATTTTAGACTACTTCTCAAGAATTTCTTGATAGTTGCATAAACTAACTCAAAAATGGACGATCTTTATTTTCAAGTAAACATTATGCTACTCTAATATCATGATTCAAGTAAGCTGTAGGTAATTTTAGATAATTTTAGATAGCCTTTGATTTTTTTTTAGGGCCTTGAATCAATTTTGTCATGCATCCATGTGCTAAAAATTAGCACTATATAAGTGTCAAGTGCACTAAAACAGGAAGACGGTTAGAACAAGAAGAAGGATCAAGATTTAAGTTCTCAGAATTAAGAACCCAAAACTTCAGAACTAAAGTCCTTAGAGTTGAACCGTGATTAAGAACTCAGAACAAAGAACCCCTCCATACTAATGTACTTAGAGTTGAACCATGATTGTAGTATTAGAGTTGAACTATGATTAAGAACTCAGGACTAAGAACGAAGGTCGGACTAAACCATGGCAAGAACTCAAAACTTGAGAAAAGATCCCAAGGGCCTAAATTCTAAAGACAAGAACAAAAACATGACAAGATAGAGTTTGCTAATCTAGCAACCATCATGGACACAATTAAGAGTCTACAAGTAAGTTATTTATTGAGTCTTGATAACTCTCCAAAAGTAGAGTTATATCAAGTCTTTTTACCCTTAATTTTGCATTTATACTCGTCATTTGCTCATTAATTGCTCCATTTATTCTAATTAGTATATATGAAATAGTCAATTGTGGTTTAATATGAAAAGAAAATCAATTTGCATAAATCGAGCTTAATTGTACTCTTAATTGAGTTATTTGGTAAAATTCCATAACATTTTTGCTGAACCATGATGCTATAACAAATCTGGAAACAACATTGCTTGCAAATCTGGAAATAAATTGCTGACCTTGATGCTGAAGTAATCCGAAAAGCAAACTTTTCAGGGATGACCTGTTAATTTTAATCCACATCAGCGGTCCACGTGGATCATTGACTACCAAATTAAAAACATCATAGGTGGACGATTTTATCCTTTCTCAGCTCTAAATGAGAAGAAACAACCATTATAAAAGTGAAAGGATACCTAAATTAGAACAGAGGCACCCTTTGGGGAGAAAAATCAAACTACAAAGCAGCAGCCTCTGCTGCAGTGAACTGCTGTGAAACTAGAGAAGAAGAAGAAAACCCTAATCCAGCCGCTGTTGATAGCAGAAGGAAAAGAAGACCAACAAGGATTGATTAGGGCAAAGAGGTGGACGTGAGAGCTAAAGAGAAGAGAACTTCCTTTGACGAACGACAACAAACCAAGATAACTCTTTATTTCCTTATTCTCTTTTCTTATTTCATCAATTTTACATGATGAAGATGTGGATTCGTTTGTTTAATTTAGTTTGTATGGAGAGCTAAACTTAATAGGGGAGGCAATAGAGTTTTATATAGTTTAAGTATGTTGATGGTATGATTTTAGTTTATTAAAGAGTTGTTGTTAATGATTTACATGTATGTCTAATTAGCTACTTTACATGCATAATTGTTCTCTTATTCGGGAGAAGAGAGAGAGCAATGAAATTCTCTTTAATACTCTAGTTCCATAGCAAGGAGACGGTAATAGAAGGGTTAGAAATAATTTTCTCCTAGAGCCTTGTTAATAGAAATTACAACGATTATGAAAATAATCACTATTCATGACTCTCGTAAGTGATGATTTTCTCTCTTAGCCGAACTTCCTCATTATAATTGATTTTCTCATCATTTTCTGTTTTTCGACTGGTACTCTGCTTTTGTTTTGTTTAAGTAGTCAAAATCACCAACACCCATTTGAATGTTACCCAAAAACTCACTTAATTTCCAGCAACTAAATTTACCAAAAGAATAGGTTTTCTGTGGAATCGATAATTTACTTATTACTTGCTACTTGTGATAGTGTATACTTGCACTTATTCTTGTGAGTTTTACATCATTTTAATATATACATCCACAAGCGATCAAGTTTTTGGCGCCGTTGCCGGGGAACCTAATTTGGTTATTTTACTTGTTGTAGATTTTCGTGAGTTGGAACAAAAAAAGAAGTCATAGTAAGCTGAATTTTCTACTGCATAATTATATTCACTGCTGCAGAATTGAGCTTACTGCTGCAAAATTTTGTGTATGAACCCACCTACGGGTTTGGAATTTATTTTGGATCCTAAAATAGAGAAAACATTTAGACGAAGGTTGAAGAAGAAAAAGAAAATGGCAGAACAGAATATACAACAAATGGCCCAACTGAATCGAGAGTTTGAAAATCCAGTGATGATGGCTAATCAAGAGAGAATTACTGCCAATGCCATTTATTTAGCAGGTGACAGAGAAAGAGCGATCCGAGCATATGCACACCCAGCTGTGGAAGAGCTAAATTTGTGCATTATTAGACCCGAAATGCAAGCAACCACGTTTGAGCTAAAGCCCGTGATGTTTCAAATGTTGCAAACCATTGGGCAATTTAATGGACTACCGTCGGAAGATCCCCACCTACAACTAAAGTCATTTTTTTAGAGTTAGTGACTCATTTCGATTTCAAGGAGTGGATAAAGACGTGATTAGATTGAGTTTATTTCCTTATTCTTTGAGGGATGGTGCAAAATCATGGTTGAATACCTTAGCATCGGGAACAATTGATTCGTGGAATAGTTTAGTAGAGAAATTTTTTATCAAGTATTTCCCACCCACTAGAAACGCACGGTTCAGAAATGAGATTGTTGCTTTTCAACAGTTTGAAGATGAGACACTAAGTGAAGCTTGGGAAAGATTCAAGGAGATGCTTAGAAAGTGTCCTCACCCTGGACTACCTCATTGTATACAAATGGAGACTTTCTACAATGGATTAAATATTGCTATTAAACAAGTAGTTGATGCTTCCACCAATGGAGTTATTTTGTCAAAGACATGCAATGAAGCATATGAGATTTTAGAGAGAATAGCATCTAACAATTGTCAATGGGCCGATGTGAGAAGCAACCCAGGAAAGAAGAGTCGAGGAGTACTTGAAGTTGATGTTTTGTCCTCTATCAATGCTCAACTAGCTTCGGTGACTAATATTTTACAAAATCTAGCGTTGGGACAAGGCTCAATGACCAAAGCACCAGCCCATACAGTTGTTATGATAACCCAAACAGCAACTGAATCTTGCGTATATTGTGGAGAGGAACACACTTTTGATCAATGTCCAAGCAATTCGACCTCAATTTTCTATGTAGGGAATCAAGCTAGTCAAGGCAACCCGAAAAATAACCCCTTCTCAAATACTTATAATCCGGGGTGGAGAAATCATTCAAATTTCTCATGTAAGGGACAAGGCTCGTACAAGGTAATATATCATGTATTCTTCTTTAGTATGCAGGGATCTAATATAAAGTGCTTCAATGTGATAAATAAAATAGTAAGGTGAGAGGTGTGCTTCCTTAAAAAAAAATATATAACTCGAAAAAAAATAAAGTTAAGGAAATTAAAGCTCAAATTGAAAGGAGTATTCATCAAAGTTAAGGTGAGGATTCAATCTTTTATAATCCATGGTAATTCCCAAGAATTCCCATAATTCACTCAACCTTTAGACCATTTTCCAAACAAAAACAATGACCAAGAGCTTATGCACCTCAATCTACTTTCAAGAATGATTCCATGCCCACGCTAATGCTCATTGAGGACAATGGCTAGTTTAAGTTTGGGGGTATTAAAGCAATTCTATCTCCCCATATATAGAATGCAAAAAAAAATCATACTCGAGACCACTCCTCTTCAACCTAAAGCTTGAACTCAATGCTAAAAAAGTGGAAAGCAAACAAATTATCTCAATTGCTCGTTGTCAGGCAATCTGCATCACCAATGGAGGTGTCTGAATCGAAAGTAATTGGGATGTAAATGTGGCCACACTGAAAACTACAGGATGCTAGCAAAAGAGTCAATCTAAAGGAGAATGAGTGTTAGCCTATATAGTCATCCCTTGAAGACTTAGGTGATGACTTGAAGGATTCTTGGGAGAGAGAAAAAAAAATTGTTATGATAAGAGAAAATTAATGAAATAAATTGTGAAGCCAAGTCACAGCAAAGGTAAAATGAATGGTAATCATTTTATAAGTGTTTTGGGGAATAAGGTGGAAGTGAGGAATATGTTATTTTTCTTATAAGATATGGTTATAAGTGTAGGGTGAAATGTGGGGAAAAACTGAAGTGAGGAAGAAAGATAAGGAATGTGATCTAAATCATGTCTTTGATGAATACTCTACTCACATTAAATATATATGTAGAAAAATTTTGTTAATAAGGGGGAGAGTGGAGAGAATGATTGCTCAAGGATGAGCAATTTTAAAAAATAGAGTTATATCAAGTCTTTTTACCCTTAATTTTGCACTTATACTCGTCATTTTCTCATTAATTGCTCAATTTATTCTAATTAGTATACATGAAATAGTCAATTGTGGTTTAATATGAAAAGAAGATCAATTTGCATAAATCGAGCTTAATTGTACTCTTAATTGAGTTATTTGGTAAAATTTCAGAACATTTTTGCTGAACCATGATGCTGTAACAAATCTAGAAACAACACTACTTGCAAATCTGAAAATAAATTGCTGACCTTGATGTTGAAACAATCCGGAAAGCAAACTTTTTGGGGATGACCTGTTAATTTTAATCCACATCAGTAGTCCACGTGGATCATTGGCTACTAAATTAAAAACACCATAGGTGGACGATTTTATCCTTTCTCAACCCTAAATGAGAAGAAACAACCATTATAAAAGTGAAAGGATACCTAAAAGAGAAGAGAGGCACCCTTTTGGAAGAAAAATCGAATTACACAGCAGCAGCCTCTACTGCTGTGAAACTAGAGAAGATGTAGACCTCATTCTGTCCCTACGTAAGCGGAGATTTGTCCATTTCCATAACTGAGACTAGGACTGGTCTTTCGCGTTGAAGACAAGCCTTTAACCCTCACCTCGAAAAGTCATTTAGTTACCTAATCAAAGAGTTCAATTCAAGCCGAAGGCAAGGACCGTTAAGGGTCGGTCCGCCCGTATGGAGGATGATATAAAGTAAAGAAGAACTTCCACACTCTAGCTTTAGAGCAATTGAACCCTTTTTGCAAAAGACCGATCACTCATAGAAAAAGCTCATGTGCAACTCGCCTTCAAATGGTACAGCCTACCATCTCCCCAGTTTACACCAAACCAACTTACATAGAGCTACTGGGAACGGTCGAAAGACATGGTCGACCGATGCAACATTTATTCTCGAACTTTTTGCCCTTGATCCGAATAGGGGTGGGAACATGAACTCCAGTTTACGCGTATTAAAACGTTGACTCCATCCTCTCCAGAATTCGATCCAAAAAAGTAGTCACTCTGACGGAATTCTTGAATTGTTTACTTGAGAAAGGAAGTTAGCCTGTGAATTTGAAATATCAATCTCGTAAATCAGAAAGATCACTGGACTTCGAATTGGTCGCTGCTCACCTATACTCAGTATACCCAGTAAAGCACGCTGGTTCAACGCAACGCGGTCACCTTCTTCGTCAACTGGAGTGTCGTTTGAAGAAAGGCAGGAAGATGACTACGACAGAATTGAACTCTAAGTCAGTCATTATCTTGAGTTCCCCCAAGGGAAGAAGAACAATTAGTTGCGGGCGCAAAGAGCCCAAGACCCTCTTTCATTATTCCCACTTCGGAGAAAAGAAGTCATAGCAGCCTCAAGTCCTCTGTCTTTAAAGAACAGAAGCCGGACGGAGCTAGCTTCAAACTCAGACTACTACATCTATAAAGAGAAGGCCAAATCCATGATTTGACTGAGTCAATTCAGTAGGATTTGAAAGCCATCCATTCTATTCCAATTTACTGGGATTCACTGCCTCATTAGTTGACTTCAGTCCTGGCTATTCTCTTGCTTACGGCTTTGAAAGCCTGTTCTTTGACTCTTCTTCAAAGGCAAGAAAGAAAGCTATAAGTTCGACCAGATTACAAAGAGAGAGGGCTAAGGCAAATGCCGACCTAATCCAAGGCTATTGTTGATCTATTTGATGTAGAAACTTCTAGACTTTGTGCCAAGAGTTCATTCTGCTTAACTTGAGCCTACAACCTTATATTCAATATCTATTCCTTACAGGGTGTAATCAAATCCAGCTTCTGCTTGACTTGCTTATACTTTATCGGACTGGATGGGAATGGCAATCTCATAATAAATAAGATATTTTGGCTGATGTCCTTGAACTCTATTCTACTGAATTGACTCTAGCAGCTCAGGGATCTAATCTATAGCCCGGGGAAGATCTGGAATAGAATGACTGCATTACGACTTATAAATCTAAGGCAGTAGGATCTCTTAACTGCTAAGGGAGTTGATTACCTACAATGGCTTGACTTGCCTGCCAGAGGTCTTGAAGGAAACGACCTTCATTCATGCAAGAGAAGAACTGAAACATAGCCATCTCTATGGATATTAATCATTCTCTTTTGAGAGAATCCCGACCTTCTTAATAGAAGCCACTCAGCCTAGAAGAGTAGATAGAGCTCCCAGTAAGACTTTATCTAACTCTCTTAGTCCCATGGATCAACAGTTGTCAGATGTGAACCTGCTTTCTCAATCTCAAAAGTTTAGAGTCTTGATTTGTCTACTACAAGATTGAATTATCTTCTACTGCTTGAAGAGCCGGCAGGGAACTAAAGGGACTAACCTTTCTTTTGGTCTGGGGTTACAGAACGGAAAGACAGCTGATAGAGGAATCAAAACATGATTTCCGGATTCTCATTCTGAGTTCGTTGCTTGCTACATCCTTTCCTACTTTCTCATCCGAAGGCAGGTAAGTTAAAGACTGAACACATCAGAAAGTGGATCGTCCCTGATCTTTTTTATGGTTTATGTCTTGAGGCTTGACTTTAAGAAAGACTTAGACGACTGACCTCTTGCCTCGTGGCCAACTCTCAGGAGCTGAAGTTCGACGCAGAGCTTTTTGGTTCTTCAGTTATAGCAGCACTGAGCAAGATCCAACAGCTCCAGTCCTACAGGTTTCCACTAAAGTGCCTTAAGTAGCCCTCGAAGTGTCTGTTTATTCTCTCCTCGCTTTCAAAGATATACCGACCATAGGTATCTTACCATCAGATACCGACAGTTGTCTTCTAACATTACCAATCTTTAAATAAAGGGTTTGAATCAATTTCACATAAAAAAAAAAGCTCTTTTTCTCTAAACAACCTGATTTTCGAGACCTCATGCATTGCATTACCATAACTCAAATTAAAATGAATTAAAAAAAAGAACTCTTGTGATTCGGAATGAATCATTCTCGGTGGAAGAAAAGGAATAGCGATGGATTCCTATGGAGCATCCAGGAACAAGAAGATTAAATCAGACGACGAATTCTTACATGGGCCAAGGAAAGAAAAGGTCTGCTTACACGATTTCATCTATATCGAATCTGACAGAATAGCTTATATAGTCATGATTCAATTCTGGTCCTTGTTAGATAAAACTGGGTTTTTTCCGTTTTTCCTTATTTAGATTCACACGATTTCAGAATACCTCCGTTTGACCATTTGACAAAACACGTTCGAATGGATCACCAAAGTTTTAGACCGCAATTTTGTAGGGAGTGACACAGATTTAGTTGGCCACTCTCCAGCCATTTTTAGGATAGTTTATATTTAAATAGGAAATCTGTTCAGAATATTAAATAACCTGATTTTGAACGCAGTCAAAATTTCACCCATTCTCTCTCTTTTATTTTCCACATTTTATTTTTCTTCCAACAACCTCCCGTCGACGATTTCCTCTCATCAAATTTCTCTGGCTGATTATTGAAAAACAACCGTCCTTCTTTCTCATTTTTCGGATCTGATTGGAACAATGGAGAAGTAGGAAGACTTTAGCGATTCATAATGAATATCTCGACTATGTCCTAAAACAGAAAATATGAATAATGAAAGATGAGGAAGAGTAAACAATATAGTGACATAGTAGTTCTCCTAATCGACTACAACTCATCATAATTCACATTCTGCTTAAAAACTAATAAAAAAAACGACTCGACAGGCGGTTACCTTTTTCATATCTATATCCTTCGCTAAAAAATCAAGACTAAGACAGGAGCAGGAGTTTCGTGGAAAATATAGCACCTTTCTCGGATTAGAACTGATGACTTACGCTTATTTCTAAGGGCGTTTAAAGAGCGTGACTCTACCGCTTAGTTCAAAAAAGGGCCCATTTGATTCAATTCATGAATTAGCCCACTATGAGTTTACTACATCCATAATAATCGATATCTTTCTATATCTCATTTTTATTCAAATGATTTTTCTCATCAGCATTCGTGTCTCTGTTACAACACGGTGAAACCAAATGGTTCGAATGAAATCCAATGAGCAAAAAGAATTAGGTAGACCATACACCTAATTTTCCTGGGTTGTAGTTCAATCGGTCAAAGCACCGCCCTGTCAAGGTGGAAGTTGCGGGTTCGAGCCCTGTCAGTCCCGACGGAAGGAGTGCAAATAACATAATTTCATTCCAAATGGGGATCCTATTATTATCTATTTTGTTAGTTTTTTCTTTCACATTTCTCATCAAACAAATATGAGAATTTCCATTTCTTCCACTAGTACCGATGAATGGGAGAAAGACATATGTGGATTAGTACAATTATTGGTAGCATCATATTCAGGATTCCAAGGAATACCGTACCGGGTCTGGCTTTTTCGATGACTCCCTGCGCAAACAATAAGTCAGAGTCCTATATGTTTCCTGGGACACATACACAAATGGAATTTGTACGATACAAAAGAAATTTCACTCATTCTACCTACTTTTTTGTTTGAAGATTTCAAGTCGATTTTTGGCTCCGTAACTTCGGGATCAACCTCAATGAATTACAAATTGGAATTTGAAACAATCTATCTCATTCTAATTTCACACTGAACTTTTGATATATACATCTCATTACTAATGAAAGGAAAGAGGATATTAATAAGATCAAACAAGGATCCCATCTCTCTTAGCGAGGTAATTAAGAATTTCTTTTCGATTTTAGAGGGGGGAGATTTTCTTTTTTTATACTGAGGCTCTTATCATACTTCTTTGTTTTCCAAGAAGATTAGATCATTAAAAAAAGGAAGTTTGATGGGGTGTACTTTTTGCTTCATTTCAAAGGGTATTTTATCAATAAGCCAGGAGAGAGATGGAAAAGCGATTTCGCTTAACAGAAGAAGATATTCCTTCGGAACCTGAACCTTTGGCCGAGTCACTTTGTCCCCTCGTACCTTTATCTAATAGCCAAAAAAGAGCATCATCAAACCTTGATAGGAGAATTTAAAGCAATCAAGATGCATCATCATCGATTTCTTCTGCTTTTTCGTCAGTATTGGCTGTTGTTAATCAAATGCGTAGATATGTTGAGAATTTGGAGGATGTTCGAGTAATTGAACAAAAAATCCTGCGATCCGAAATTCAATTATATTGTTGTTGCTATTGAGAAAGAGATAGATTTTGATTCCATTACTATTGATAAACTCATGGGCTCTCTACAAGCTCGTGAAGAAAGAATGAATGAAAAGAAGCCATAAACAAGTTCTTCTCTCAAAGCTGTCCTTGAAAGAAAAAAGAAGAGGAAGTTGTGATCTCAAGATAGGGATCCTTTGTTGGGATTCGATAAGAACTCAAAGAGGTTGCTGCTTGACTATCCCACTAAAGAGCATATAAAAAAAATATGAAAAAACCACTGATTCTTTTGCATGAAAATAAGTGGTCAATACTCCTCCGTCCTAAAAGAAAAGAAAAGGTAGAATTTCAGGGCAAGAAAGCATACATGCCTGCCTATTTAGTTAACCTACTTATTAGCCTACTTACTGCTTGACCTACTTACTGAATGCCAAAGCAAGGAAAGACTCTCTTCCATAGCTTCCGCTTGTCCTCGCTTGCCCACGCTTAGCAGCATACATGTGATTCTTCTTCTATCTCCTATAATCTCCATAGGTAAAGGAAGACTAGCTAGAAAGAGAATTGGCAACTTTCTTTCTTTCGAAACCTATACTGTGCCTATTCACTCTTCCTAAGGCTATCGAGAAGGGATTGATTCTATTCACAGACTGCTTTCCTTCTTGTCCACGCTTTGACTTGCCTTAATGATTGGTCCCCGTAGACAGGTATTGCTTCAATGCCCTTGCTATCTTCAAAGGTAGAAGAAGGTTAAGGAAGAACAATGTTTACCTTACCATACAATAGTAGATTGGTCCTTTGGTAAACTTTCAAAAATGACTGCATAACGCAGTGGATTAGTGCGTCTGACTTCTGATTAGAAGGTTGTGGGTTAGACTTCCATTGTGGTCAACAAATATTACACGAGTATGATCCCCACCCCTAACTTAGTTACCCCAGTATTGGGGTTATGAAATGTAGTAACATGGTGGGACCTATCATTTAGCAATTGTTGTATGATAAACATTAAAAAATTTAATTATTAACTATTCATTTTATTATCTACATCTAGTTGTTGTGGTGTCGTGGTTATCATGTTAGTCTTACACACTAAAGGTTCGAGCCCAATCCTGGGCAACAACTTATTTTCAAACACATTTATATAACATTGGTTGGTAACTAAAAACACTTTGACTATAGTATGATTACTTGAATGATATCTAGAAACATAAGAGTGGATTATGTTTAAGTATATATAAGAGTTGAGGCTGATATACACTCCACTCTATAATCATCAGCCTCAACCCTTACATACATGGAGAGTGGAGTAGCCTACACACTAAAGGTCCCCAGCCCTTACATACAGGGAGAGTGGAGTAGCCTATATGTAGGTCTTACACACTAAAGGTCCCTAGTTCAATCTTGGGCAACAACTTATTTTCAAACACATTTATATAACATTCGTTGATAACTAAGAACATTTTGAGTATAATATGATTACTTGAATGATATGTAGAAACATAAGAGTGGATCAAGTTTAAGTATATATAAGGGTTGAGGCTGATATACACTTCACTCTATAATCATCACACTCCACTCTATAATCATCAGCCTCAACCCTTATATACACTCATCAGCCTGTATGTAATCATCGGCCTCAACCCTTACATAGAGGGAGAGTGGAGTGGAATGTATATAGCCACAACCCTTACATACAAGGAGAGTGGAGTAGCCTATATGTAATCATCAACCTCAACCCTTACATACAGGGAAAGTGGAGTAGCCTGTATGTAATCATCAGCCTCAACCCTTACATATAGAGAGAGTAAGGGTTGAGGCTGATGAGTGTATATAAGTAGAGTGGAGTGTATATAAGGGTTGAGGCTGATGATTACATACAAGGAGAGTGAAGTGTAATATAAGGGTTGAGGCCTGATGATTACATATAGGGAGAGTGTAGTGGAGTGTATATAAGGGTTGAGGCCTAATGATTACATACAAGGAGAGTGGAGTGGAGTGTATATAAGGGTTGAGGCTTGATAATTACATACAAGTGGAGTGTAGTGGAGTGTATATAAGGGTTAAGGCTGATAATTACATACTGAGAGAGTGGAGTGGAGTGTATATAAGGATATAAGGGTTAAGGCTGATGAGTGTATTTAAGGGTTAAGGCCTGATGAGTGTATTTAAGGGTTAAGGCCTGATAATTACATATAGGGAGAGTGGAGGTTGATGGTTACATACAGGGAGAGTGGAGTGGAGGGTAGTGGAGTGTATATATAAAGGTTGAGGCCGATAATTACATACAGGGAGAGTAGAGTGGAGTTTATATAAGGGTTGAGGCTAGATGATTACATACAGAGAGAGTGGAGTGGAGTGTATATAAGGGTTGAGGCTTGATGATTACATATAGGGAGAGTGGAGTGGAGTTTATATAAGGGTTGAGGCCTGATAATTACATACAGGGAGAGTGGAGTGGAGTGTTGTGGAGTGTATATCAATGAATTGTTCATTTGCAAAAGGAGTATTCATATTTGTTCTGCAAAACTAGAAAACAACTTATATATGTTAAAATCGAGCGAAACAAAAGCTATTTTAAAAACCGTGATGTTTAAAACAGCTGAAACTCAAAATAAACGACAAAAGATTTCTCCTAGGCCACATTAATCTCAATAGGATTGAGAGATTGGTTAAAAGGGGACTTCTAAATCAGTTAGAAGACAACTCTTTTCCTCCATGTAAGTCCTGTCTTGAGGGTAAAATGACTAAACGACCTATTTCCTAAAAAGGTTATAGAGCCAAAGATCTTAGAACTCGTGCATACAGATCTTTGTGGTCCAATGAATGTCAAAGCACGAGGAGGGTATGAATATTTCATCAGTTTTATTTATGATTATTCAAGGTATGACTATATTTACGTAATGCATCACAAGTCCGAAGCTCTTGAAAAGTTCAGAGAGTATAAGACTAAGGTTGAGAATCTATTAGGAAAAACTATTAAAACACTTCGATCAGATCGAGGGGAGAGTATATGAACTTAAGATTCCAGAACTATATAATAGAACATGGAATTACGTCTCAACTCTTAGCCCCTGGTATGCCACAACAGAACGGTGTATCAGAAAGGAGAAATAGAACTCTATTAGACATGATTTGGTCTATGATGAGTTTCGCTCAATTACCTGATTCATTTTGGGGATATGCAGTGGAGACTGCTACATACATTTTGAACATGGTTCCTTCTAAGAGTGTTTCAGAAACACCTTATGAGTTATGGAGAGGACGTAAAGGCAGTTTACGTCACTTCAGGATTTGGGTATGCCTATCACATGTGTTGTTGCAAAACCCCAAGAAATTAGAACGTCGTTCAAAATTATGTCTATTCGTAGGATACCCCAAAGAGACAAAAGATGGTTTGTTTTATGACCCTCAAGAAAATAGAGTGTTTGTATCAACAAATGCTACATTCTTAGAGGAAGACCATGTAAAAAATCATTAACCTCGCAGAAAACTAGTATTCAATGAGATTTCTAAAGAAGCTACTGATAAAACAACAAGAGTTGTTGATCAGGCTGGTCCTTCAACAAGCGTTGTTGATGGAACTCGCACTTCTGGTCAATCACATCTTTCTCAAGAGTTGAGAATGCCTCGGCATAGTGGGAGGGTTATAACTCAACCCGATCGTTACCTGGGTTTGGCAGAAACACAGGTCATCATACCTGATGATGCCGTTCAGGATCCATTGACCTATAAACATGCAATGAATGATGAAGATAGAGATCAGTGAATCAAAGCCATGAATCTTGGAATGGAGTCGATGTACTTCAATTCAGTATGAGAACTTGTAGATCAACTAGATGGGGTAAAACCTATTGGTTGCAAATGGATCTATAAGAGGAAACGAGTCCAAACTGATAAGGTATAGACCTTTAAAGCTCGACTTGTAGCAAAGGGTTATAACCAAAGAGAGGGGGTGGACTATGAAGAAACCTTCTCTCCTATTGCTATGCTTAAATCGATTAGAATACTCTTGTCTATTGTCACATTTTATGATTATGAAATTTGACAAATGGATGTCAAGACTGCCTTTCTAAACGACAATCTTGAGAAGAGTATCTATATGGCTCAACTAGAGGGATTCATTGAACAGGATCATGAGCAAAAGGTTTGCAAGTTTAAAAGATCCATTTATGGGTTGAAGCAAGAATCTCAATCTTGAAATATAAGGTTAGATACTGCGATCAAATCTTATGGCTTTAAACAGAATGTTGTCGAACCTTGTGTTTATAAGAAGATAATCAACTCTACAATAGTTTTCTTGGTGTTGTACGTTGACGATATCCTATCATTGGGAATGATGTGGGATTTCTAACTGACATTAAGCATTGGCTAGCGACACAATTCCAAATGAAAGATTTGAGAGAGGCTCAGTTTGTTCTTGGAATCCAAATTATTCGGAATCGCAAGAACAAAACACTAGCATTGTCTCAGGAATCGTACATCGACAAAATGTTGATTCGATATAAGATGCAGGATTTCAAGAAAGGATTATTACCTTTCAGGCATGGAGTTCATTTGTCGAAGGAACAAAGTCCTAAGACACCTCAAGAAGTTGAGAATATGAGACACATTCCCTATGCATCAGTAGTCGGTAGTCTGATGTATGACATGCTATGTACCCGACCCGACATATGTGATGTTGTGGGAATTATCAACAGATATCAGTCCAATCCGGGAGGTGCTCATTGGACTGTCGTTAAGAATATTCTCAAGTATCTTAGGATAACGAGGGACTATATGCTAATGTACGGTGATAAGGATCTGATCTTTACAGGGTACACTGACTCAGATTTTCAGACCGATATAGATTCGAGAAAATCGACATTAGGATCTGTCTTCACTCTGAAAAGAAGAGCAATAATATGGAAAAACATAAAGCAAGGTTGCATTGTTGATTCCACCATAGAGGCTGAGTATGTTGCTACTTGTGAAGCAGCGAAAGAATCAGTATGGCTTAGGAAGATCTTAACTGATTTAAAAGTCGTTCCAAATATGCATCTACCTATCACTCTTTATTGTGATAACAGTGGAGCAGTTGCAAATTCTAAAGAACCAAGAAGCCATAAGCGAGGAAAACATATTGAGCTCAAATATCATCTCATAAGGGAGATTGTGCAACGAAGAGATGTGATCGTCACACAGATAGCTTCAGAGCACAACATTGCTGATCCATTTACAAAGCCCATCACGGCTAAAGTGTTTGAAGGGCACCTAGTGAGTCTAGGACTACGAGTTATGTAATCTAGGACAAGTGGGAGAAAATGCATGGGTATGTGATGCCCTAGTTCATTGTATTTATGTCTTTCTCTCTACTCAACATTATAAAACCCCACTAGAGTTTTAGTCCAAGTGGGAGTTTCTTGGGTTTAATGTCCTAAAACTCATAGTTTTTAAACAAAAACATATTATGTTTTCAATAAAGTTATTATTGATGTTTATTCAGTAAAGATTGTTATTGAATAAAGTGAATGTTACGATCATTAATCTAAATCCAATAAACTAAGAACACTCTGACTATAGTATGATTACTTGAACTATATGTAGAGACATCAGAGTGGATCAAGTTCAAGTATATAGTCAATATGATCTATAGTACATGGATAAGGCTGAGTACCTTTTTTAGAGACACTATGGATGCGGCCCACTTTTGTTTATGATATAAACAATGTGATCACTAAATTGTACATGTCTCCACATATGAGTGGGGGCGTCCTATGCAATGAGTATTGCATAAGATCGGACCATGAAGAAAACCACTCTCACTTTATAATGTCGTTTACTGTTGAGACTGATTTTCTTTCCTTTCGATGACCTAGGTAACTCGATCTTACTCCTGAGCTAACTGTGAACTCCAATTTATTAAGAATTATCCTTAGATTTGCATGGGTGAGTGTCTTGAGTTCGCCGACTCAATAGGCCTCTCATTTCAGGGGTAAGACTGGGTGAATGGCTGGGGACGTGGGGTGCAAAATGGAATTCACTTCTACCTACTTTTAGGGATAGAAGAGAGGTAGTTCCCTTAAGTACTGATTCTAGGTCTTGAACAAGGGGCCCCACCCTCTCATTGGCCTAAGAGAGATTCAGTTTACTGGTTAGACCACAAACCAATTGTTCATTAGAGGATCAGTGGGATTAGGGAACAAGTAACTTCATGGATAAAACGGTAAATTGACCCAGCTCTAGTTACGAACAACCTGTGAAAGATCGACTTACTAATCATGGTTATATCAAATGGATAAAAATATATCTATAGTGAGGGGAGTGCAACTACTAGGCTATAGTTAAGTGTCCTAGTAGGTATCAAATGTTGGTTAAGAAGGTTAATGAGTTTAACCGGTTAATCTTGGATCTATGGAGCCCATGATCTATAGGTCCATTAGATCTCTCTGCTAGATCATATCGGACAAAACCATAAAACAGTGTGACGAGTGAGTTCGAAGTGTTCGAATTCAAATTAAAGAATATGCGCTACATATATACAATATATTTAACCTCATTTTTTTTTTATTTACGAATTAAACAAAAAGAGAGAATCATATATATTTAAATAAGATTTAAATATTTTAATCAAATATGTGTCAGAATTGATTGGGATTGGCATTCAAATTAATATTAAATAGTTTAATTAATCATTTAATATTACTTTAATTTGAAATTAATTATTCAAATTAATTGTTGAATTAAAATGAAGAAAGTCAAAATATTGACTTCACTTCATGGAAAAATCCACCTTTTAAGTTAGTGAAATTTTGAGGTGTCAAAATTTGGTTAACTCAAACTTCATGCTTCCCACATGATCCCAAACATTTGAGTGAAATTTTGAGTGTCAAAATTTGGTGATTTCAAATTTGCAAATTTGCATGAAGATGCAAATATGACTCTATAAATAAAGTGATCGAGGTACATGGAACTTCTCCCTTGGAAAAACCTTAGAGAAAAACTCTCACAAACTCTCTTTTCATATATACTAAATCTCTTCCAAGTTTAGTCACTCACCGGATTCCACAATCTCATTCTAAGGCCGGAGAATAGTAGAGAAAACACTGGTGGTGGTTTGAAACCATTCATGAGGAAAAAAGAATTTGAACTACAAAAGGTTAGTATTCAAACTCATTGAGTATTAATGCTTTTGAACATTCTAGCTAATTTACTATAATTGATGTACTTAGAGTGCCTAAGATCCAAATTGCTTCCTCATGTGTTATATTAACACCATCAAGAACATTGCGTACAACTTGTTCTCTCTTTGGGTGTCTAACACTTTTCAGAAGTGTTCATGATGTTCCAGGTTTGTTTTCGAGTACAATAGGATGTAATCAATGAGCACAATCACAAAAGTATCTAGACAATCCTTGAACCCTCGATTCATTAACTTTATTAACACAACTGGAGCATTGGTGAAGCATTGGTGAGGCCAAATGACATCACTACGAACTCGTAATGTACCTTGTCCTAAATGTTGTCTTTGGTACGTCTTTTTCTTTACTCTTTATTTAATTGTAACCTGACCGTAGATTTATCTTAGAAAATATCGTTGCCTCTCTGAGATGATTGAATAAGTCTTCCATTCTAGGCAGAGGGTATTTGTTCTTTATGGTTCTCTTATTTAGCTCTTTGTAATCGATGCACAGACGCATCAATCCATCTTTCTTCGTAATAAACAACACTAGTGCACTCTAGGGAGATATGCTAGGTCAAAAGAACCCTTTATTCAGTAAGTCTTGTAATTATGCCTTGAGTTCCTTCAACTACTGGCACCATGTGATAGGGTGCTTTGGAAATAGGCCAAGTTCCTAGCTCGGGTTTGATAACGAAGTCGACCGCTCAGGAAGGGGGTATTCCAGGTAGATCGTCCGAAAATACATTTAGGAACTCGTTTACTATTGGCATGTTTTCTAGGGTCTTTTCTTTTCCTCTTACGTCTACGACACATGCTAATATAGTCCATCCCCCTTGTTGGACTAACCTCTTTGCTTTAATCATCGAGACTAACTAGGGGGTAATCCCAGTACTCGTGCCTTTAAATTTAATGGTAGGTCCCACTAGTGACAAAAATTTTACTTCCTTTTTATGACAGACTATACTAGCATGGTTTTCGACTAGCCAATCCATGCGTAGTATGACGTTGAAGTCCATCATGTTTACTACATCAGGTCAACACTTAGAGTTTGGTTCCCTATGATTACTTGATCATTCTTTATTCTATCCCTAGCTACTCAGTCTACCCCCGAAGGGGTGCTTATAGACATTCCATGCAATAAGGGTTCTAATTCAAACCTTGTCTCTAATCCTTCTTGAGGTGGACTCTCTTCAGCCTCACCTCGTCCTCTACCTCTAATAAGAGATCGTCCCCTTCCTTATCTTACTCTTTCGCGTGGTCTAGGCAGCATGATCTAGAATCCAAGATACTATCTCTTAAATATAAGGTTCATCACTATGCATATATATTATTAAAAATACATATACTAAAGTCACATCATATTGCAAACAAAATCACTCAGCATGCAACAAATCACATCATACTCCATAATAAATACATGAAATATCACAATAATTTCAGTAATATCAACAGAAAAATGAATGAGTTCGAAAACATTTCTCTTTTCTTATCTTATGCAAGGCGTATGTGACGGTGACAGGACATCAATGTTGAGACTATGGAACGTGCCAAACCTACATCGTAGGCTAATCTACAGAATCTAAAACTTAGAGCTTTGATACCAACTGTAACGACCCTAAATTTCTACTTACTCAGAGTCGCTACTAACGTTTCATGTTCATCTATAATGCGGAAATATAACTCTTACATGAACATCATTTATAACGTAAACTTTGAAAAACGCTTAAAACAACTTCTTCTCTAGAAAACACAACCATGGTCTTACGTATTTAAATACGAAATACTAACATTTAGAGAAAATAAAAGCAATACAAAGTAATTTAAAATAATGAAATGCGTAACAACCTATTCTAACCTAAACCTATAAATTTAAATATGAATCTACCCTATGCACGTGCCATAGTCTCTGCTCGCGATGTCGTCATCCTCCATACAAGTTCGTCTTGCCTTTACCTGAAAAATGATATGTGACACACGGCTTGAGTATTTCGAAGAATACTCAATAAGTGGCCCCACAATAGGGTGTCATGTAAATGGAAACACATGCAATCATGATTTAGGGACCTATCTCTAACATCATAGGGGTGGCCTCTAGTCTTAGACAAATTGGATGTGTAGTACTTCCCTACACACGATTCACATGTGCGAGTGTGAATCTCTAGGGTGCTCGCACACCCCCTGAACCCTCTAGTCAAGCTAATCTGTAGTGACGTCCATAGGTTAGTGGAACCCCATAGTGTCATGCATCTCATGAACACCCTCATTTATGCGCATTCACACTCATCATCATACAGTGCGCATCCACACTCATGAACGTACCCCTGCTTATGAACGTACAACATGCATGAGGTCCCTCTAAATCCATCATAATGTCTCTTCTGACACAACCCTCTAGTCTCATCTCTTTGTTACTCTAGGTATCACATACTCATAGATATTTATATTAATATCATTTTCATGCTCTTAGGGTTGTGTCCTATGTCGATCTAAGAATATGATGCAATATGTCACTCATCATCATATAGCATTCTCAATATGAAAAATATCATCATATTAAGGTAAACGTCACGCAATCATCATACTTATCATATTTCCATAAAGTGCATCAAACATATAAAGTACGTCATTCATCGAAATATATATGTACTACATACATCATCATATCTCGTACATCCTCATAACTCATACATCATCATACACTCATACATCATCATATACTAGTATACAGCATCATACGATACAACTCATACATCATCATATACTAACAAACGGTATCATACAATACAGCTCATACATCATCCTATACTAACATATGACATCGTACGACACAGTTCATACTCATAATTCATACAATTTTTATCCTCTACTATAGTAAGGCCATTTATAGGTTGACCTTTGTCGAAGTACTCCCTAATTAACTAAACGTAAGCTTCAGTTCCTTAAGAGCTAATTTCTACGTTGTTGGGGCTTGTTTTCTCTCACACCTTTCACTAGTATTTCACAATTAAATTACTAATAATCCAATAGTAAAACGGCCTCGATTTCCTTAACCGGTGTCGAAAATGGATCTAGGACGGTCGAAACAGTGGAATCAGGCCAAAAACTAGTGAACCAAACCGAAACAACCTTGGAGCCGTTGGAGTGTCCAACCGCACAAGCCAAAGGGCTGCTTGCACAACAACTCGACACTTGGCAGCATCAGAGCGGCCCACATTGATACACACATCTCGGGTTGAGGTTCGGTTCAGGTCGGCTCGTGGGTCACATTTACGTCTGGGATGCTGATTGAGTTTCTATTTACGAACTGGGGTGCTAACTAGGTTTCAATTTACAGACTGGGCCACAAGTAAGTTAGGTTGCGGGCTGGTTTGGTTGTGCCGAGGGAACTTTGGTGATACGAATCCAACAATTGATCATTTGCATGGACTTGAAGGAGCAATTACAAGAAGCAATGCAAAGAACATTCAAGTATCAAATCAGGAAAAGAGTTGAGTGGAAACAAAATATCAGTTGACATTAGAAAGTGATTTGAAGACTTTTTATCTTATGTAGTTGAACTACATTTAAGATTATTTATTTTATGTTTTATTTTCTCCAATTTATATTTAATAGCCTTTATTAGTGGGGAGTTGAACTACATTTAAAAGCATATAATATTCAATTTTGAAATCAGGGTGGAATACCCAAATTTTGTGTTTGAAACCTTTGGGTGTTATGTTTCTTATAAACCTTGCTTTAGGTTTTATACTAAAATCGATTCATTGGATTGGCCATGATCAAGCTAATTCTAGAGTGAGTCGTCTTGGAATCTAAGAGTGGCTATCATAGATTCCAAGGTCGATTTAGGAGCCATTCATTTTCTAACCAGCTCTTGGTTAGAATCAATTCGTTAAGTTAGATTTCTTTGTAAACGTTTGCAAGGATTCTAGAACCTCTAGCTTTGTAAAATCTAGCAATTTTTGGCGGTTATCATTTGGCCTCGGGTTTGCAGAGGCGAGTGCTGGTTGTGGGTTGCGGGGTGGACTGGCATTTGGCTACTGGGCCAAGGAGGGATTTGGGCTTCGGGTTCTACAAGTGGGCTGGAGACGGGTCGCAGGGTAAACTATTAGGCTGCGAGGGGTTTGTATCTTTTTTTTCTCTCTCCATCTCTCTGTCGTCTTCACTTCTTTCTCCCACGAAGTTTGGTTGCTGTTGGATGTTAGTGGAGGTAGATAGGGAATTCTTTCAAAAGTCAGATGTTTAGAATTTCCTCTCCGACGATGATGATGCACAGCGTGAATCCTCTCTGGGGAATATACTAAGGTCGGTGAGGGCTTTCATGGTTGATCTGTTCGATTAAAACGCGAGGCTGACGGTTTGAAGTCGCTGGTTCCCCCGCCGGAGTTTTTCTTCGGTTTTCTCTCTCTCTCGGACTTCTTTTTGTCTCTTCTTTGGATGTAGGTGTTCTGAGCGGCTTGGGGAGGTTGCTAACGTTCGTGTGGCAATGGTTGAAGGTTGAGGGAGCGTTGTAAGGAGTTGGGGATCACGATTCCGCGCAGGTCACTTAGAAATTACTTTCTATAATCCTTTCAAACCATGACATAAGGCTCTTCATCAATTTCCGTGCCATTTAGAAATTACTTTGGTCATAAGCCCGAGGTACATAATAGGGGGTTTTAGTCATTTTACACCTACACTTGATTTAGCCTCTTGCCATAATCTAATGATCATAAAATTTCATACATAACCTTATCATGCCATTATTGAGCATTCTCCTAAAATTTCACGAGAAACAATATGTTTGTTGTTCAGGCACTTCTATGAAATCAACATTAACGTGGACACTAATGTTGGAAAACCTTAAATACTCAACTCAAATTTAATTTCAATTTTCTCACCTTCTTCCGGATGATTTGCTTTCTTCCGTCAACAAGATCAATAGTTTAATCAGTTTCCTTCATTACATTATCCTCCTAGTCAATTTTTTTTAAGCCTTGCTAAAGGTCCAATAATGTTTTTTTTTCGGTTGTAGTCTATAAATCCTTAAGGTCTCATTTTAACAATTTTTCATTTATCATATGAAAAGGCAACAACTAAAGGGGCTTTTTTATTTTTATTTTTTTTCATATTGTCTCCTCCCAAATCAATCTTAAATCATTCCTAAATTTAAAATATCTTGAAAATCTGAAAGTGTCCATGTTTATACATATTTATAAAATATTGACCACAGTTCTAATATTTCATCCATACTGTGGTTCATACTTTTAAACTACCTCACAACGCTCATACTTGTGATTATAGCTTTAAAACTTTTCGATTAGTATTAAGGCTGGAAGGTTTTCCACATCTTACTACTTCCAAAGTTTAGCTCCCATCAAAGTCACTTATGTCATTCATAAATTAGTTTAAGCATACCATGTTTGAACTTTTATGGAGTTGGCTCATAATTTTTTTTTTTTTTTTTTTTGTTCAATACCGATAATTAAATTTCATATTTACATACTTCATAGTGACGAAATTTCCTTTCAACACTACCACTTTAAATATCTGTAGCAAACTATGACATACTGTCGTCTATCAAGTTTTCTTGGTCATTTTCATTTGAATCTACTTAATTTGTCCGTATATATTGATACATTCTTTCCCATCGCTATGGTCATAACAGTGCGTATTCTAACTATGTTCAACACTTCTGACTGAAAATCTAACATTTGTTAGTAAAATCATTTTCATGCATATACTAGTGTTTAGTTGCTTAATAAACTTTTGCTTCCCATTCATGGTACAAATCTTGCTAAATGTTAATACTATCAATACATCAATTAAAATTCATATTCCATGCAAGGTAAGTCATATTATATTCTATATTATAATAAACATAGAACTTAGTCAACAATAATGCAGTTAACTATAATACAATCAATGGTCTCAAAATTTAATTAGGAGTTATATTTGATAATGACCAAGCAGTAACAACATATGCAATTAACGATATTTCCTTTTCTTATCTTATGCATGACATACTTGACGGTGTCAGGGCATAAGCAGTCATAACATACTCTCTGATGCGGAAATGAACCTTTAAAACTTTATCATAAAACACTTTAGTGGACTTATGTGTTCGAAAACATCTTTAAAACAATATAACCAAATACTTAATGAAAAAATAAACATTAAAAGTAAAAACACCATATACTAACCTAAAGTCTAAGAAATGAAATACCATTATCCTATGAAATACCACTATCCTATGAAATACCACTATTAGGGTCACGGAATGCAAACACATGCAACTCATACTGGGTATCTTGCCTTTACCTGAAATAAGAGTAGCATACGACTGGAGTATTTTAAGAAATACTCAATAAGTGACCCCACTATTAGAGTCACGGAATGCAAACACATGCAACTCATACTTAAGGACCTATTGTTAAAACCATCATAGGGGTTGCCTCCAATTTGGAAAAAATAGGATGTGCGTGCGAGCATGATTCTTCAGACGATTCGCACGCCACCTGGACCCATCATAGTCGGGCTAATTGTCCATAGTCAGACGTCCGTAGGTTAGTAAATCCTGAGTGTTATGCGAGGCATGATGATCACCATCATCATACTCATAGTGCACACATTTGTACTTACCATGAATGAAAGAAATAACATCATGAATCAAAAGAGTTTAAAAATGATAGAATTGTAAGAAAAATTCACTTGAAAATATTGTGGAGTTAGAAAATGTTCATACAATACAAAATTGAAATGGTTGGAATATAGGGTAAGAATCTGACTCAAAATTTAGATCATATCTTCTCTCTCTTCCCTCTATTTTCTTCATTCTTGCTTCCATCTAAAGGAGAGGGAAGAGAGAGGAGAGAAATCTAGAGCTAAAACTTCCTAGATATTGTTGTCCATGAAGTCAATTCTCTGCTTTTTTGGGTGAGCGGTAGATTGAGAAGAATTTTTAAACATTAATGTCACACACTTCAAGAAGTTCGTTCAAACCAATTCATTTAACTAGAGGGAAGTATTAGTTTTCGGACAAACTTTGGAGGCAAATAACTTAGGCTACCATCCACGAGAAGGTATGAAGTCAATCCCAAACTCTTTCTTGTAACACCATCTTTAAGTTTCATGAAGAAATCAAGGGGAACAATGTCATGATTGGAGCTGGCAAGAGGCGTTTTCAGACGGCGACGCTATTGGACGTGCGCGTCTTCTTCCTTCCAGAGGAAGAAGATGATGACATGGCCAGTCCAGTTGAACTCGCCATGTCAAACCGAACCATGACCCTCCCTCAAATTTTCTTAATTTTAATCCTCTTCTAGATTAGTTGTTATGGAAATTTTATGGTTATACAAACTAGCACTCCAAGGATTGGGTCAAAAAAGATTTGAAGTGATTGGGATACCAATTGCTCGAGAACAGAGGTCCCATACGTTAACTACGAGGTAAGTAACCATGTTAGACTTTTCTTAAGAAATACTCGTAGGAATTGCTTGAATTTTTGTATGAACATTAAACCAAGTATGAATTAAAGATATATGAAATAAAAATATGAAGAACCATGAGTAAAGATAATTTCTTAAGATTTAAGTAACATCAAAACAACCCACTTAATGAATTTCGCTGCACATGAAATTTTAATTCTGAGCATACTATGGTATGTTAAGGTTATATATGCAATTTGATTGTCATTACACACATTTAAGTAGTTAAACCAAGTAACGGTATAAAATGGCCATAATGTCCCCAAGGTAACTTAACTTCGGTTCATGATCTAAATGACCTCTAAATGCTATGAAACTTTGTAGTAGGCCTTATTTTCTTTGATGATGGATGACATAATAAAGTCTAAAAGGTATTGGGACATTTTCAGAGGTCAAACCAAGAATTAGGGGTAAAATGATCAAAATGCCCCCTGACCTTTTAAGGTATTACAAGGTCTAAACCCCTCTAAATGACTTACTACTTCTTACAAAGCCTATTTGTAAGGGCATAAAGATATGTTCAAGATTTCAAGTTGTTAAAAATGAGAAGTTTTGATACCATGCTAAGAATGTGAAACATAAGTGGGATCAAAAGTACAATTTTCATTAATGTTCGTTTAAATAGGATATAAGCAACAAACTAAATCATTGAAATAAGAGAAAATATTCTAATAAACAACTCCTGAATTAAGATAAAATATACTGCCAACCAATTCATAAAATGGAGGAAAAATCATAATTGATTACCACTCTATAAAATATATTTCATAACTAACTTTATATCATAAATCAAATTTCTTAATACAAGTTAATTAGAATAATTTTGAAACTTAAACCAAGTTCGAGTCCAAGAAACGTTTAAATGGATTACCTCAAGTAATTCATCCAAAAACTCAAGACTTCTATAATTATCTAAAGAACTCATTATGACTCCATGAAGTTCTAAATGACTCGTGTATGTTACCAAGTTTTGTAGAGCTTAAGAATGTATGATGCGACTTATGTTTCCAGAAATTACGAACCTTAGAATTTATATAATGTTGAAGATTGAAAACTAAGAAAAATACTACACAAGCACTACAACTACCAATGTAAGAACACTAGGTACCACTCAAGAATAAGGGATTAAGGTCCTTAAGCTAAGAAACTCAAGAAACTCCTAAGACCTCCCACGGTATAGCATGTTCATGACTCAGACTACGTTTCTTTGAACATATGAAGCCTTGAGTGTAGGTATTCAGACTATGCCGCTTGGAATGTATGAAGTGAATGATTGACTCGTTTGTAATGATTATATCAATTGACATAATTTCTCCTACCGTGCATAAAAGTGCAACTCTAAATATATAGTTAAGTGACCTAGAGTTAATAATGAAAATTGATTAATTAAAAAGTTTAATTATTTAATTTTAGGTCATTGGATCTTATAATCTATACGTTCATAAGGTCTTTTTACTAACTCATATGCTCATAACACTAAAAAGTTCACTTTTAGTTTGAAAAATAAAAAATAAAATTTAGTATATGAGATATATTAAATATAAAGAAGAAAATAATCTAATTTAATGTGTTCAAATAAATATATAATATATTAAAACAAATAGAGAAAAATATTTAGTTTAAAAGGTTTATTTAATATGTCAGATATATTAAATATAAATAGACAAAAAAAAAAAAAAAATTAATCTCCTGCGTTCACATTAATATTTAATATTTTAACTATATTAAACATAAAAGCGAAAAATATATTTATTTGTTTCGCACTTCCATCTTGGCGGAGAATCTCTGGATTATACCCCAACCATAACTCCGCATCATTTTTTTAGCGTATCATAGCATTCTGTTGTCTTAATTGATGATAGCCATTATTGTGTCTTTGTTGGGTCTCCTGAGGCACCATTAAAGGTACGAGGATCTACCGCTTGAAATCCTGCATATAGAGCATCTCACATGGACGGCGTATTGTTGGTCTGTTGGGTGGTCATCACCATTTGCATCTCAGCCTAGAATGATTCCCCCATCATGGTAGTTATGAGGTCCATTCCAGCCGTCGGTGCCACTGGGGTGGCGCTGTTGTGTCGGTTTGAGTTATTAATCCTTCACGAGGTGGACTCCCTCTACCTTTACCCCGTCCTCTAACCGGGGGTCGTCTTCTTCTCCTATGCCCTCTTCCACGTCCTTTAGGTTGCATGATCTATAATCAACACGTAATTACTCTTAAGTGAGGATCTCTTAGTACAAAAAACATGTCGTACACTATATCATGACAAACACACGAATCAGTCAACAATAATATTCAATATCTTTTTTTATTATTTTACGTATGACATACTTGACGACGACGGAGCATCAGCGGTGGGACCATGGAACGTACTAAAAATACCTCGTATGCTAGTCAACAGAATCTGTAATCTAGGGCTCTGATACCAACTATAACGACCCTATTTTTCTATTGAAATAGAGTCGCTATGATATGAATGACCTGATCTTTTTTTGCGAAAACATTCATTAAAATAATTCATAAGGACTTAAACATACATAATAAAACCTTAAAACAAAACAACTAAAAATAAACCACATGAAATTTACATAAAAAAAAAAAATAAAGATTAAAATGATACTCTAATATAACTTAAGGACTACAAAATAAATAAAATGCAACTTATCCTAACACAAGTTCCTTGGTTCTTAACGCGACGTTGTTGTCATCTGTATAGGGTTTGTTACATTTACCTGATATGTAAGAGTAGCAGCATGGCTTGAGTATTTTAAGAAATACTTAGTAAGTGACCCCAGTATCGGTTATGAAATGAAGTCACATACAACATGGTGGGACCTATCATTTAAAACATCATTTCGTTCTCTTAGACAACTTTCTAATCCGGGCTAAATTAGATATGTAATACTTCTTTACACATGACCCGCACTTGCGAACTTGGATCCACCAGATGGGCTCGCATGCTCCCTAGGCCTACTGGTCGGGCTAGCACTCGCTGATGGGCTATTGTTGGACACCCAGAGGGAATAGCAATCATCGTAGCATTATGACGAACATGATGGTCACAATCAGTATCATGGTGTACGTGTCCGTACTTATCATAATGGAGAAGTATCTCAATGCACGTGAACACATAGTTATTGATCAAGTCTCCATACTTTCTACCATAGTATGATAGGTGGGAATTCAAACCGTATAAAAGTATATATTTATATTAAAGTATATGCATAAACTTTTAAAAATGACTGCACAGAGAAGTGGATTAGTGCATCTTACTTTGGATCTGAAAGTCGTGGGTTTGAATCCCATTGTATTTCTCTTAAATAATCAGAAAGTCGTGGGTTTGAATCCCACTGTAGTTAGATTAACTCTTGATTATCCTCTTCTCAATAAAGAACTCTGAAATTTATAGTGTACTTCAATTATCTAAATACCAATTTTAAGTAGTTTTGACGCCCACGGTATGGTCGATTAAAACTAACCATTATCTAATTTGCTTCTATTGAAAGGGTCTCAACATAATTTTGGGAGTTGTGTCAATAGTGAGCAGTAAACTTTTGTTTTCTTTTTGCACAGACAATTTTTTCCTGTCATTAAATGATAAATTCTTTTGGATATTTTTTAAAACATTAAAATTTATAATTATTAACTATTTTTTTATTGTAAACATTTAATTGTTGTAGTGGAGTGGTTATCGATCTTGGGTGGCAATATTTTTGTACTATTCTTGTTAATATGTTGAAAATCTTGTATTAGTATAATATGTATATTGATGTTATAGAGAAATAAATAAAATAAGCTTTAGGTTTGTGTATTAGGGGTGGTCTTGAGTTGGGTTGGGTTCGAGATTGGACCTGATCCAATTGGTTGCGGATCACGATACGATAAATGATATGACAAAATAATATGACAAAATGATATGATATGAAGGAAGATGGTAGTAGCTAGTAGGGAAAAATGTTGGGACCTCATATATTATTGTGTCCTCATGCATTAGAGGATACAAACATCAAGATCTAACCATGCCGATAGTAAAACAACTTAATGATTGATGATAGCTTAACGCTTTAATTCTACCTAAGGAATCCCACCATCATTAATCAGAAATCAAATGTGGAAATTTTCTCACCTACTTTTGCATAAAATATATTAGAAATTTAATATTTTAAACTAGTTAAGTCTAATTATACCTATATAATTTAAGACTTAAAATATAAAGGAGTTAAAAGGTTGTCAAAGCCTAATTATATCTAAATAATTTAAGACTCTGGAAATTTGAATTAGTTAAAACGTACTCATACTAACTTTAAATGCTTCCGAATAGTTGAAATTAGTAGGAAGGGTCCGAGTTATGAGACCCAACTTGTATCAGACAGAATGCTAGCTTGAAGCCGTCAGAAAATGTATTCTTGGCTTCAAACCTTTAATGGATGATAAAATGAAGTAAGGTGTCTCCATTTGTATTGGAGGTCAACTCCCCACTTCTAATTTGATATGGGACAGTTATTTTTTTTCTTCTAATTTTTTGGTTATTACATTAAGTTAGTTAGATAAACCCATGAACCAACCTTATTCATAAATAATTTAAACTTTACTCTAAAAATTTAAACCTAAAAGATATAATTTAAACGTATTCCTAATATGTTAAGGTAGCTAAGCCTAATTATATATAAATAACTTAAGACTCTCAAAATTTAAACCAGTTAAAAGGTAGTCTAAATAATTATACCTAAATAATTTAAGATTTTGAAAATTTGAATTAGTTAAAAGGCAGTCATACTAACCTTAAACTCAAAATTTAAACTAGTTAAAACTAGTTATACTAACCTTAAAATGCTTCCGAATAGTTGAAATTAGGAGGTAAGGGTTTGAGTTATGAGAATCAGATCGGACAGAATGCTGGCTTGGAGCCGTTAGAAAATGTATTCTCCGACTGGCTTCAAACTTTTAAAGTGAGATGATAAAATGAAGTAAGATGTCTCCATTTTACGTTGGAGGCCAACTCCCCACTTCTAACTTACAATCTAGGACAATGTCAATTTTTTTTTCTTCTAATTTCTTGATTATTACATCAAGCTACTTAGATAACTCAATTATGAACCAACTTTATTCATAAAATTTTCATTTATTTGAACCAAATCCTATCCAAATAAGTTTACAATCCAACCAAAACGGTAGAGTTGGGTTTGATCGGATTTTTTTGATCATTGGGTTTTTTTTAGCATCCATATTGTGTATTATATTTTTTATTGGTCAATTTATACCTAATAAAAATCATTTTAACTTGACATGTATATTTATATAACCTTGGTTGGTAAGTTAGGAAATAGGCCAACCTTTCAAAGCTAAGGCAACCGAGACATGTGAGTGGTCCTATACAATCAGTTTGTATAAAAATGAATCACGAAATATTTAATCTCTATTTATAAATTTATTAACTGAGAAGATTAATATTTCACAGATGATCATATGCGACTTGATTTTAATTCTTAGTGAGATACGAACTCTTGCCTATGAGGGTTATCCTTTTATTTGTAAGGGTGAGAATGACTTTCGTAACCCAATCATTATTTGCCATTTTTTGGTACTCGACAAAATAGGGAGATGGGAACATAATTTCACAAGATGACTTTCACTCATTCCCATATATGGTAAGTAGATGAGTAGTTTCCTTAAATGTTGATTGTGAGATTTGAACAATGGGACCTACCCCTCTTACTGACTCGAGAGCAACTTAGTTTATGATCGAATCATAAACAAATTGTTCATTAGAGAATCAGTGGTACTTAAAGTGAAAGATATAATTAAGGGGTATAACGAACTTTTAATCCAGCTGTAATTACGAAAAAAATTGTGAATGATTTACTTGCTTATAATGATTATATCAATTGACACAACTTGTTCTACCGTGCATAAAAGTGCAACTCTAAACATATAGTTAACAAATGAAAATTGATTAATTAAGACATTAATTAATTAATTTCGTGTCATTGGATCTTATAATGTATATGTCCGTAAGGTCTCTTTCCTAACTCATATAATATTTAAAGGTCTAATAGTTAAAAGAAAAATAGGAAGGGTTGAAATTAAAATTTAATCTATTAAATATACTAATATAAGGAAGAAAATAGATCTAATTTGAAGGATTGGAATAAATATTTAATATATTAAATAAATACAAATAGAGAAAAATATATTTAATTTAAAGTGTTTATCTAATATATTAGATATATTAAATATAAATAGAAAAAAAAATAATAATCCAAACCGTTCACATCTTGGCTGAGAATCATTTATATTTAATACATTAACTATATGTTTAGTGTATCACACTTCCATCTTGGTTGAGAATCCATCGGTTAACCCCCGACTATAACTCCACATCATTTTTTTAGTATAAACGATGCACAAGTCATCTTTTGATCATTCGGACAGTTATTTATAATGACCTAAAATTTTCTACTTAATTTAAAGTCGTTATTGTATACATATTATAAACATTAAATGCGGAAATGCTTCATTTAAAC
Source organism: Cucurbita maxima (assembly GCF_002738345.1). NCBI lineage: Eukaryota > Viridiplantae > Streptophyta > Magnoliopsida > Cucurbitales > Cucurbitaceae > Cucurbita > Cucurbita maxima. The sequence goes on along the minus strand of NW_019272031.1, from coordinate 769,424 downwards.
TTTCATGAAACATAACCTTCACCTTAAAACACAATCATGGACTTACGTGTTTCGAAAACTCCTTTAAAAACAACACAACAAAAGGCTAAATAAAATAAATAAACGTTTAAATTAAAAATATCATATCCTAGTCTAAGTCTAAGAAAATAAATACGACTACTCTATACATGTGTCATAGTCTCGAGTTGCGATGTCGTCGTCAGCCGTACAGGAATGCCTTGCCGTAACCTGAAGTAAAGGTAGCACGTGGCTTGAGTATTTTAAGAAATACTCAGTAAGTGACCCCACTGCTAGGGGTTAAATGCAAGAACATGCGAATGCAATGACGGGGCCTATCATTTAAATCCATTTTCTTACGGTACTGTCCTAACGGGTAATTTGGATGTGTACCATATACTCTACACACAACCCACACATGCGAGTATGGACTCACCATTCAGTTCACACACTACTGGGCCACCTTCCTTGTCATGCGATCATACTCCCGGAGCTCCTTAGGCCAGACACCCATTAGAACTAGTAACCGTCACGGCAACATTAAGTTAACCATAATGATCGAACCCCTGCATGACTGTCGCAACATTATGATAAACATAATGATCGTTTTCCTGCTTGGTCATCCTAGCATTATGATATCCATAATGATTGTATTCCTGCCTTGTAACGTATGTGTCTGTACTATCGTGAAGGGTAAGGGGTATCCCCCAATACATGAGCACACGATAATGCAGGAAGTCCCAACATTTTTTCATTTTCATTATCATTTAATACAACCCCACTAGCGCTCCGTACATCCCATATCATTTTTCTTATCACTTATCATATCTTTCATGCACGCTAGGGTTGTATTTCATGCTGGTTGGTCGGGGAGTGAGACCTATGTGCACCCAAGGATTGGTTAAGTAGAAGGGCTAACTCAGAATGCCCTGGAATCGAGAAATGGAGTTTAAACCGCCTGGCCGCCCTAAGAACCTAGTAGGCCTCCATGGTGTCTTAACTTGATTTAAGTAGCTTATAGAATCATGATACTAGAATGTAGAGTTAGGTTAGGATCAACGCTCTGATCCCACGATTTTTTAGGAGAACTAGAGACTATATGGGTAGTTAGCTCAAGATATTGACATTGACATTTAATACCACCCTGAGAAGGCCAATGTGGTTGTAGATGCCCTAAGTATGAAGACAGCTCATTCATCAGCATTAATCACGAGAGAGCCCAGGGTACAGGCAGATTTTGAGCAAGCTGGAATAATGATGGTAGTGGAAGGTATTGAAGTACAACTAGCTCGATTGATTGTACAACTCACTCCCCGACAAAGAATAATTGATGCTCAGATAGGAGACCCTGAGTTGGAAAAATACTTAAAGAGATGGAGCCAAAACCAGCTAACGGATACTCCAAGTCATTTGATGGTGGATTGTTGTACCTAGAAAGATTGTGTGTATCGATGGTTGAAGAGCTGAGAAATGAAATATTAAAGGAGGCGCATAACTCCCCATTCGTATGCACCCTGGTGTTACCAAGATGTATTAAGACATAAAGCCACACTTCTAGTGGCGTGGAATGAAGAAGGATGTCGCAGAATTTGTCAGCAGATGCTTGATTTGCCAACAAGTCAAGGCACCTAGACAGAGGCAAACGAGATTATTACAGCCTATGAGTGTACCAGAATGGAAATGAGAGGATATTGTCATGGATTTCATAGTAGAACTACCAAAAACATTGAAGGGTTACACGACATATGTGTGATTGTGGATAAATTAACAAAGTCAATGCATTTCCTTCTTGCTAAGGCCACCTAACATTGTAGACAATTGGGCACAGCTGGACATGAAGGAAATTGTCAGACGGCATGGAGTTCCTGTGTCGTTGAGTACTCGCTTGGATTTTAGTACAACGTTTCACCCACAAACAGATAGAAGGAATGTTTGAACCAAATTCTAGAGGATATGAACATGCCTGTGTGTTGGACTTCGCTAGTAGTTGGGACTTAAAATTGCATCTCATGGAATTTGCCTATAATAACAGCTATCAGGCAACAATTGGCATAGTACCATATGAGGCGTTAAATTGAAAGCGGTGTAGGACATTGTTGTGCTGGGATGAGGTAGGGGAACGTGAATTGGTGGGTCTTAAATTGGTCCAAGTCACGAATGAGGCGGTACAAAAGATCAGAGATAGAATGCGCACTACTCAGAGTAGACAGAAAAATTATGCGGATTCTAGATGAAGGAATTTGGAGTTTGAGGGGGGACATGGTATTCTTGAAGGTGGCCCCAATGAAAGGTGTCCTAAGATTTGGACGCAAAGGCAAGCAGAGTCCACGCTTTATAGGACCTTTTTGAAATTTTGGAGTGGATCAAACCCGTTGCGTATACATTAGCCCTACCACCATCTCTCTCAGCTATACACAATGTGTTTCATATATCCGCACTTTGTAAGTATATGGCCAATCCGACGCATATGATAGATTATGAGGCTCTAGATATAGGGAAAGACTTAAGTTATAAGGAAAAGTCGTTGGGGATGTTGGCTCGCAAAATAAAGACTCTATGCACCAGAGACATTGCATTTGTCAAGGTGTCATGGAGAAACCAAGGAGTAAAGGAGGCCACATGGGAATGGAGAATGAGACAAGAGAAAATACCTACAGCTATTTAGAAAGTTCTTTTTTGGGGGATAATCTAACATCTAGATTCCAAAAATAAAATAATAATAATTTAAGTGCAACAATTAATCTTGCCAAAAAAAAAAATGAGCGATTTTCGGTGAGACAATTATTTCCATGTATGAAACATCCCAAAGACCCTTTAAACATCTCTTTTTGTGGAGTTGCCGCACAAGTCATCGGAGGAAGAACCGCAGCAGAAACAAGGAGAAATAACGTCAGAATCACTGCAAATTTGTCTGAAACAAAAAGGAAAAACGAGTTAGGGTTTTTGAGGTTTTTGAGTAAGGAAGACGTGAAATCAGATTGGGTCAGGTTCTATCCTTCGGCAGTCGTATACCCACAATCTCACAGCTCACCAACCCAGCATCTCAATCAACCCTCACTAACTTGCTCAACAGCTCAGCGTAGTGTCACGGTCATGCTCGTCCAGGGTGTGTTGCCCATGGCCGCATGCCCATGACAAGCCAAACCCTTGTCATGTCTTTTCATTCTGGTGTTTTTACTTTTGTAGTTCTAGGGCGTATGATGCCTCAAAAATATCATGTCTAGGTCTGCTAGACATGAAATGCCTCAGAATGTACTATAGAGGATATGACTAGTTGTCAACTTCTCCCTACCCAAGGTTATATATGTTAAGCCGTTGTTATCTCTCTCTTGCTTGCTTATATAACGTCTCTTTCAAAAATCTCTCTTTCTAAAATCTCTCTCTACCCTCGTTTTCTAAAACCTTCTTTTAAAACCGAGGCTAGAGGCTCGATCATACGTCGCTTGGCCGTAGGCGACACAAGAACAAATTGGCTTAGCTCACTTGTCGTTGGAAAGTGAGTGCCGCACAATCGCTAGTCCGCTGCCTTCAAAAGTGCGATTGTGTCAAGTGGTATCAGAGCTTTGTTAGCTCCGTGACACAGTAAAGACTGAAACCATGTCGGCGACAAAGTCGACACCCAAAGCACAAGCCGACCGGCTTACGCTAATAGAGGAGGAAATGTTGTTCCTCAAAGCAGTCCCTGACACCCTCCGCTTCCTAGAAGCACGGGTGACTGAATTGAGTGGGAAAGTTGTAGAAATTGACGCAATGGGCAACCGCCTAGATGGGTTGCCAATCGCAGAATTGATGTTTCGAGTGACCTCGCTCGAAGAAAGAGTTGCTCCTACGAGTATCCCAAAACCGTCTGGTAGTTTGGATAGCTCTGTCGCGCACAAGGAGGGACGTGGCGAAGAGTTCGACGTGCTACAAAATACAATGATGAGCTTGTTCAATAGATTAGCTGATGAATTCAGAACAACAATCGACGACATCCAAGAAAGGATGGCCTCCATGAGCACTCGAATTGAAGTGACCATGAAAGTCGTGGAGAACGTCACGGCTGGGCAAACTAATGCAGGGTCCAACAAACTAAGATTCCCAAATCCTAGAGCCTTCAAAGGGAATCGGGCCAAAGAGTTGGAAAACTTCATCTTTGATGTCGAACAGTACTTCAAAGCCACAACGGCTTGTACCGACGACAAGAAGGTGACCGTAGCCTCAATGTATCTCATAGACGACGCCAAACTGTGGTGGGGTACGAAGGTGCAAGACATCGAGGATGGATTGTGCACCATTGACTTGTGGGAGAACTTCAAGAAAGAGTTGAGGGACCAATTCCTCCCCGAAAACACAGGACATATAGCAATGGAGAAACTAGTAGCCCTGAAACATACTAGAGGCAAACGGGACTATGTCAGACAGTTCTCAACCCTGATGTTAGATATCAGGGGCACATTAGAGAAGGACAAGATGTTCTTCTTCATAAATGGGTTACAGCCGTGGGCCAAAACAAAGCTACACGAGAACAAGGTTCAAACCTTCACTGCCGCAATGGCCTGTGCCGAGAGACTCCTAGACTATGGGAACGAAGTGGGATCCCAAAGAAGAATGACACCAGCCCTAAACACTGGGGGCAAGACATACAAGCCACCAAGTCATCAAAATGGAAACCCCAACAGACCGAACGGAGGTGACGAAAGACCAAGCAGATGGACGGATAGACCTCCTCAGAACAACCAAGCGGGGACATCTCAAGGACCTTACCATCAAAGAAACCACCCGACGACGCCTTTACAATGCATGTTGTGTAAAGGTCCCCACAAAGTATCTTACTGTTCTCATCGGGCCTCTCTCACTGCGCTCCAAGTGTCCATTCAAGAGAGAAATGACGCAAGGGTCGAGACTATGCTAGACAAGAAGGAAGATCAAGACAATCCCCGAATGGGCGCGCTTGAATTCTTGTCAGCCCTCCAACGGAAGGTTGAACCGAAGGAGATAATAGAGAAAGGGCTCATGTTCGTAGATGCGACAATAAATTCTCGACCGAGCAAGAGCACTCTGATAGATTCAGGAGTGACCCACAACTTCATCGCTGATCAAGAAGCCCGAAGATTAGGACTCACCATAAGAAAGAACCCGGAGAAAATGAAAGTTGTCAACTCTGAGGCCTTGCCTATTGTGGGAGTTTCCATAAGAGTTCCCTTCAAAATAGGGGATTGGACAGGAGAGCTAGACCTTGTCGTAGCTCGCATGGACGACTTTGACGTGGTACTTGGGATGAAGTTCTTCCTAGAACACAAAGTTATCCCAATGCCACTAGCAAAATGCTTGGTGATCACCAACCGCAACCCCACAGTAATACCTGCAAGCATCAAGCAACCAAGTAATCTTCGAATGATCTCGGCCATACAATTGAAAAGGGGACTCGCATGAGAGGAACCTACATTTATGGCCATACCACTGATGGAAGAAGCGACCACCGAAGAAACTGTCCCAAATGAAATCAAGGAGGTACTAAACAGCTATGTTGACATAATGCCAGAGAGCTTACCCCAAACATTACCACCTCGTCGAGGCATTGATCACGAAATCGAACTCATCCCCAGGGTTAAACCGCCAGCGAAGAACGCATACCGGATGGCTCCGCTCGAGCTAGCCGAATTAAGGATGCAACTAGATGAGTTGCTGAAGGCGGGATTCATCCGCCCGGCAAAATCCGCCCGGCAAAGGCACCCTACGAAGCCCCCATACTGTTCCAGAAGAAGAAGGATGGGACGTTGCATCTGTGTATAGACTATAGAGCCTTAAACAAGGTGACGGTACGCAACAAATATCCGCTGCCGATAATATCCGACTTGTTCGACCAACTTCACGAGGACAAGTACTTCACGAAGTTGGACTTACGATCAGGATATTACCAATTACATATTGCCGAAGGGGACCAGCCTAAGATGACGTGTGTAACAAGATATGGGGCCTTCGAATTCCTAGTAATGCCCTTTGGCTTGACAAACGCCCCAGCTACTTTCTGCACGTTGATGAACCAAGTTTTCTACGAATACTTGGATCAGTTCTCCATAGTATACCTCGACGACATAGTTGTTTACAGCACAACTCTAGAGCAACACAATGTGCACTTGAAGCTGGTGTTTGACAAGCTGCAGCAGAACCAATTATATGTCAAGAAAAAGAAATGTGCATTCGCGCAAACATGAATCAACTTCCTTGGACATGTCATCAAATGTGGACAGATTAGTATGGATAGCGATAAGATAAAAGCTATCCAAGAATGGAAAGTTCCTACTTCCGTATCCGATGTGCGGTCCTTCTTAGGATTAGCCAACTACTATAGGCTGTTCGTCTAAGGGTTTTCACGACGAGCCGCCCCATTGACAGAGCTGTTGAAGAAAGACCACCCTTGGTCGTGGTCAAATGATTGTCAAATGGCCTTTGAAGATCTGAAAAAAAACCATGACGAGGGGTCCTGTCCTCGGGTTGGTAGATTTACAAAGCCATTTGAAATAGAAACAGATGCTTCTGACTTTGACTTTGCCCTAGGTGGGGTCCTTATTCAGGAAGACCAACCCATCGCTTACGAAACTTGAAAGCTCAACGATGCCGAACGGAGATACACTGTCTCGGAGAAAGAAATGTTGGTTGTAGTCCATTGCCTTCGAGTCTGGAGACAGTATCTCTTGGGATCACAGTTCGTAGTGAAGACGGATAATAACGTCATTTGCCACTTCTTTTATCAATCAAAATTGACGGCAAAACAAGCCCGGTGGCAGGAGTCGTTGGCCGAATTTGACTTCAAGTTCGAACACAAAGCAGGAAAGAGTAATCAAGCAGCCGACGCACTGAGTCGGAAGGGCGAACATGCGGCCCTATGCATGTTAGCCCATATTCACTCAAGTAAGATCGATGGATTGATGTGCGACATCATCAAGGAACATTTACATAAAGACCCATCGGCCAAAGCCGTCGTCGAACTTGCTAAAGCTAGGAAAACACGACAGTTTTGGGTTGAGGAAGACCTCCTAATGACAAAAGGAAACAAATTGTATGTCCCAAGAACGGGATAACTGAGGAAGAAGCTCATTCAGGAATGTCATGATATCTTATGGGCTGGACACCCTGGGTGGCAAAGAACATACGCCCTAATAAAAAAGGGGTACTTCTGACCAAACATGCGAGACGATATCATGCAATACACTAAGACGTGCCTCATCTATCAACAGGACAAAGTCGAGAAAGCCAAAGTCTCAGGACTCTTGGAACCTTTACCTGTGCCAACAAGACCCTGGAAAGTGTATCTCTTGACTTCATAACACACCTCCCAAAAGTCGGGGAATATGACGTCATCTTGGTTATCGTAGACCGATTCTCAAAATATGCGACGTTCATCCCCACTCCCAAATTATGCTCGGCTGAACTCACAGCCCAACTATTTTTCAAACACGTTGTAAAGTTATGGGGCATTCCGTCGAGCATCATCAGTGATAGAGATGGCAGATTCATTCGGACATTCTGGACTGAGTTATTCGTCTTCTTGGGAACAACCTTAAACATCTCCTCGAGTTACCACCCTCAAACCGATGGACAGATAGAACGGTTCAATTGCTTGCTCGAAGAATACTTACGTCACTTCGTCGACGCTCGCCAGAAGAACTGGATACAACTATTAGATGTCGCCCAATTTTGCTTCAATTGTCAAACCAGCTCGTCTACGGAAAAGAGTTCTTTTCGAAATTGTAAGTGGACGACAACCGTTCTTACCCCATATTATTGATCATCCTTATGCAGGAAAAAACTCTCAAGCTCATAACTTCACAAGAGAATGGAAGCAGACAACAGATATAGCCCAGACATATTTAGAGAAGGCTTCCAAGCATATGAAAAAGTGGGCGGACAAGAAGCGTCGCCCCCTTCAATTCCGAGCAGGAGATCAAGTTCTCATCAAGCTGAAACCAGAACAGATCAGATTTTGCAGCCGAAAGAACCAGAGACTAGTTCGAAAATATGAAGGCCCGGTTGAAGTTCTTAAAAAGATCGGGGCTACCTCTTACCGAGTTGCACTACCCGCATGGATGAAAATCCACCCAGTAATTCATGTGAGCAACTTGAAGCCCTACCACCCTGACCCAGACGAAGACCAACGAAATGCAATCATGAGACAGAGCATCGATCTGAAGCAAAAAGAAACAAAAGAAGTAGAGTCACCAACAGGGTTAGGAAGATAGGAAGACCTGTACGGACAATTCGTGAATTCCTTATCAAATGGAAGAATCTCCCTACAGAGGAAACCAACTGGGAACGCGCTGAAGATCTAAACTCCATCGCCATCCACATCGCAAGGTTTGATAGTAGTCGGTTGATATGGACGTCAGCCAATTAGGTGGGGGAGGATGTCACGGTCATGCTCGTCTAGGGCGTGTTGCCCATGGTCGCATGCCCATGACAAGCCAAACCCTTGTCATGTCTTTTCATTCTAGTGTTTTTACTTTTGTAGTTCTAGGGCGTATGACGCCTCAAAAATATCATGTCTAGGCCTGCCAGACATGAAATGCCTCAGAATGTACTATATGCGGATATGACTAGTTGTCAACTTCTCCCTACCCAAGGTTATATATTGTAAGTCGTTGTTATCTCTCTCTTGCTTGCTTATACAACGTCTCTTTCAAAAATCTCTCTTTCTAAAGTCTCTCTCTGCTCTCGTTTTCTAAAACCGAGGCTAGAGGCTCGATCATACGTCACTTGGCCGTAGGCGACGCAAGAACAAATTGGCTTAGCTCACTTGTCGTTGGAAAGTAAGTGTTGCACAATCGCTAGTCCGCTGCCTTCAAAAGTGCGATTGTGTCACGTAGCACGACCAACTGTCCAGCCCACGACTTCTATTTTTTTCCAAGTCTAGCAGATACAGGATCCGCGCCCAGACAAGATGCGCGCCTTCGGCTTGCACATGTGCGCAGATGCGGCTCAGCTCACACGCGTAAGTAACGTCAGCTTGGCATTCTTGGTTCCACCGGCTTGACACCGTTTTCTCACAGCTCGGCTTGGTGGCTCAGTATATGTATAATATACCGATTCCTAGGTTTTTGACCCTTGTGAAGCCATTTCGGTCCTTGTTTTATCCATTTGACTCTTATTTATCAAATCAGATTACCTTAGAGGCTTACTTTGGTAATTAAACATGAGGTTTAGCTTGGTTAAGTTATGAAAAGGCTCTAAGCATGTTGTGTGGTTTTTATAGGAAGTAGTTAGGCATTGGAGTTAGATTATCGTGAGTAAACTTCGGTCAAGACCAACAAAGTTAAGTGACTTTACTGTTGGAGTTAGCTTATTATATATTGTATGATGGTGCATGATTTGTGGCTTTTACATGCACCATATTTGATGTGAAATGTCTATGTTATGCAATGTTTATGCGTTCTTGTATTGTTATGAAATGTTTACTACATATGCATGCAATCTATTACACTATTTTCATGAAATGAATTGAAATGCTATAAACATTATGTAAGTCGTACATGTTATGAATGTGATGGATTGAAGAACGTTGTCCTGAATACACGTAACATAACTGAGCTATGTTATGACATGAATATAGGAAATGAAACGTATTAAGTATTATGTCATGTAATGTAAGTTATGGGACCTCATGCATGTTTGTATGTCATGTGCATCGAGATACTTCCCCCTTTATATTATGAAAGTAAGGATTCGATATTTATGTTCGTCATGATATCATGCGAGCCATTTATGTTCTGTGGCATCTAGTGACGTGTAATACGTTGTGCCCGACCAAGCCAGGCTCAGGGGTACGTATATGAGCCTGCCTTGTGGGCCCATGTGCGCGTACATGAGCCGAATGTGCAAAAGCACTATACATCCAACCCTACTCGAATAAGAAAAGAGCTCAAGGCTATGTAAAGATTAGGAAAGATAGGTCCCACCCATGTTTTGCTTGTGTTTGCATATCTAATCCCAATAGTGGGATGACTTACTGAGTATTTCATAAAATACTTAAGCCACGTGCTACCTAAAATTTTCTGGTAAGGGAAGACTCACATGCACAGTTGACGATGGATGCTGTAAAGACCATGAAAGTTAAAATGGGGGCATTATAGAGCCGTAGATGTTTTATTTGGGTTTTATTTTAAACCATGAACGTATGCAATTAAATTTCTAGTTTTGGATGTGGAATGATTTTCAGAGTTATGTTATATTTCATGTTTTAGACTCTTTATATAAGACCATGTCGTTATTTCAAAGTTATTTAATATGAACTTATGGACGGTGACTTATGCATGCAAGAGTAACAATACTAATTAGGTTAAGAAAATTAGGGGCGTTACACGTACGCTACGAGGCAGGGGGACAATCATTATATTTACCATAATGTTGCTACGAGGGTCGCTATTCCTAACGGATGTCTCACTTCAACAGCTACTAGAGAATGTTCGCTCGACCAGAATGGAGCACAGGAGGTGCGCGAACCGACTGGTGGATCCATACTCGCACATGTGTAGGAAAATTAAGTACACATCCAATAGTATTGACTTTAGGGTCGTTACATGACACGTGCAGAACCACCGGGCACATGGCATCATACAAAATCAACGTCTAACCATGCCGATAGTAAGCTAACTTACTTAGTTGGCCTAGGCTGAAGTTACTAGGACCCCTTGATATTAGTTTAACGATGCTCTCTGAAATTTAATCTACCAAAAGAGCCTCACCATCATCAATTAAAATTCTAAGGTGGCAATTGACGCACCTAATTTTACATAATATAATTTAAACTTACATCTATTAATTTAAACTAGTTAAGTCTAACTTTACATAAAATAATTTAAACACTCCTAATATTTTAAAGTAGGTAAGCCTAATTATGTATAAATAATTTAAACTTACTTTGGAAATTTAAACTAGTTAAAACCTAATCATACTAACCTTAAACGCCACTAACCTCAAACGCTTCTGAAAAGTTGAAAATGCTGGCCTAGACCGTATTAGAAGGAAAGATTTCGAATGTATTAGACCAAATCAGATCAACCAAATGCTGGCCTGGAGTCGTTAGAAAATCAAAATATATTCTCTAACTAGCTTCAAACCTTTCAAATGTGATAGTAAGGGTCTTTTATAGGGAAGCTTAAGCTACATGGGACAATTTAAGTTTTTTTTTTTTTTTTTTTTTT
>NW_019272031.1:716219-757831 GCF_002738345.1 Cucurbita maxima | reverse complement strand
AAAAATTTTTTTTTTTTTTTTTTTTTTTTTTATAGTTTTTTGAACAGCAGTATTGTGTATTATATTTTTATTGGTAAATTTATGTGTTATATAACCTTTGTTGATATTTAATCTTTTTATAAATTCATTAATTGAGAAAATTAATATTTCACATATCATCAATATGCGACTTGATTTTAATTCTGAGTGAGTTATGAATTCTTGCCTACAAGGGTTACCCTTTGATTTGTATGGGTGAGAATGACTTTTGTAACCCATTCATTATGTCTACCATTCTGGGGACTTAACCAAATAGGGAGATGGGAACATAATTTCACGAGATGACGTTCACTCCTTTCCATATATGGTAAGTAGATGAGTAGTTCTTAAGTGTTGATTTCAAGATTTGAACAATGGAGCCCCACCCCTCTTACTGACTCGGGAGGGACTTAGTTTATGATTGAATCATAAACAAATTGTTCATTAGAGAATCACGAGTACTTAAGGGGAAAGATGTAATTAAAGGGGTATAACGAATTTTTGACCCAGTTGTAATTACGAACAACTTGTGAATGATTGACTTGCTTGTAATGATTATATTAATTGACACAACTTGTCCTACCATGGATAAAAGTGCAACTCTAAATATATAGTTGAGTGACCTATAGTTAACGAATTGAAAATTGATTAATTAAAGAGTTTAATTAATTAATTTGTCATTGGATCTTATAATTTATATGTTCATAAGGTCTCGTGGCTAGCTCATATAACGCTAAAAGGTTCAATTTAGTTAAAATAAAATTTTGAAGGGTTCAAATTAAAATTTAATATATTAGATATATTAAATATAAGGAAGAAAATAGATTTAATTTGAAGGGTTCAAATAAATATTTAATAGATTAAATACAAGGAGAGAAAAAGTATTTAATTTGGAGGGTTCCCATAAATATTTAATATATTAACTATATTAAACATAAAAGCGAAAAATATATTTATTGTATCTGAGAATCTTCCAGTTATCCACCGATTATAACTTCGCATCATTTTTCAGCATAAACGTTGCACATGTCATCTTTTGATCATCCGAATAGTTTTTTAATACGAGAATTGTCTCAATCGACGATAGCCACAATTGTACCTCTGTTGGGTCTCCAGCAACACCATTAAAGGTACGAGAATCTACTACTCGAAATCCCGCATATACCTCGCTTCTCTCATGGACTACGTACTATTGGTCTACTGCGTGGTCACCACCATTACCTTTACCTAAAATGTAAGAGTAGCACATAACTTGAGTATTTTAAAAAATACTTAGTAAATGATCCTACTATTGTGGTTATGAAATGCAATTACATGCAACATGGTAGGACCTATCATTTAAAACATCATCTCATTCTCTTAGGCGGCTTTCTAGTCCAGGCTAAATTAGATGTGTAATACTTCTCTATACATGGCCCGTACGTATGAACGTGAGGCCACCAGGCGGGCTCGCACGCCTCTTAGACCCACTGGTCTAGCTAGCACTCATTGAAGAGCTGTTTTTGGACACCCAGAGGAAATAACAGTTGTCATAATATTATGGCGAACATGATGGTCATAATTAGTTTCATGGTGTACACATCCGTACTCATCTTAATAGGGTAGTATCTCGATGCACGTGAACACACAATTATGCATCAGGTCCTCATACTTTTCATCACCATATGATAAGTATGAGTTCAAACGTAAAAGTATAAAAATATATATTTATATTAAAATATATAAATAAAGTTTAAAAAATAATGGCATAACGCAGTGAATTAACGCGTCTGACTCCATATCAGAAGGTCGTGGGTTTGACTCCCACGGTGGTCATTAACATAATATAAAATGTTTATTCATTTGGACAAACATATCTCCTCGACAATTCTTTGAGAAGCAAAACGATTTGTGTCCTTTTAGGTTGCTCACGGTATATTGTTGATGTTTTGTATATTAGGCCTATTTTAAAACTCGGTTTGGATTTGACTCCCCTACACTTAAAGTTGTATTTGTATGATTTATCTTCAATGCATTTTTTATGATTTCAATGTTTTTTTTTTTTTTTTTTAATTTTTATCTAGTTTGCCTTGATTTTAAAAATCAAAATTTATATCAATTCTTTTCAACTCGGATAGTAATCGATATTGGTGATTCAAACCCTAAAATAGTAGGTGGTTACCGTAGTGCCCACACGTCAAAGATCCTGAGCATATGGTAACCTTAGTACCTGTTATGATTTCGGGCTCTGAAATGTCTATTACCGTCAATGGCATCATGGACCAATGAAATTTATCAAGTAGTTCTTGAGCGAGGGAGCACAATTGAGAGACTCGATACACACATGAAAGATTTCAAGAATCGTTTTAAAAAATGACCCGATACAATGAGGTTAAGGCTTGCCTCGTGTGCACAAAAAGAGTGGACATGGAACAGTTGAGTATTTAAACAAAATAAAATAGAAAATCGATTGATCTACTTCTAGATTAGTTGAACGGGAAAAAAAGATGAGGTGCCCACAAACGAGAAAGAAAAATGGCACTACAAGTGTGAGAATAGAAGATGTGGATACTCAAGCGCAAGGCACAATTTGTTATAGCGAACGGGGAATAAGACCTGCATGTTGAATTTGTTATAGCGAAGGCTTGTGGTAAGGGACCTTCCTATTTGTTATTTTTCTAACATAGCGATTGGATTTGTATGTTATTGTATGAATATTTATTATTTGTAGTATGACAAATATATCTTTTTGGACGGCATATGTGCATAATGCAATGAGTGTGGTAAAGTTTACATGATGTGTATATCAGATAACCAGCCACTAATGGTCACTTGAGGTGATTGTTAATAGTTATATTTGTGGTAAGGGTTACACATTTTGTGTATCGGGTAGCCAACCATGAATAGTCATCAAGGAGTGATTGCTGAAAAACAATTTTAAGTGAGTATATTACAAGCTATGTGTTTCGGGTAATCAACCAATAGAGTCCCTCGATTTTGATTGATGAACTATATGATAGTTTTTATATTTAATTGTAATAGGGGAGTACCTTACTGAATATTTTTTATATTCACCATGTTTTAAAAAGTAATTTTTAGATACAAAACCGTAAAACGGGAGTAACGAGTAGAGTGGAGAAGTCAGTCATGGGTCAACTTAGAGTTTTTATGAATTTTTTTAGAACACTGCTAGTTTAGGGGAACTAGGAAATTTTGAATGGATGTAATTTTCTTTTAAACATTTAGTTGAACTAGTTGATTAAATTTCATGTCTTTAAAGTTTCTTTAGAAAGGGGTAAAATATCTTTTATCATTTTTTTCATATATTTTAAATTATAAACTTTTAGTTTTAAATGATATCTCCGACCAGTACGTGTGTGAAAAGTTCGGATCATTACAAGTTTTCTCTATCGTCGATCTATTATGGTGTGAACAGCTGTGCATCCCAAACAATGATAGGATCAAGAGAGACTAGTATATTGGTCGCAAAAAATAGCACAAAGATGTCTGACCTACCAGCAAGTGAAGGTCCCGAGGTAAAAAAATTTATGTCTTTTACAACCCTTAACATACTTGTCATGCCCCAATTTTCGATGCATCAAAAAGCATGGACTGTCGTGATGAAATATTTATATAAAAAATGATAAATTTTTCTCTTTTAAAATGCAAGTAAATTAATACATTAAATTAAAACAAATTATAGGTACATTCCCAAGCGTGCTATTTCAAATACAAATATCATTTACAAATGGAAGGGTTACAAAAATCACAAAGAAATAAATAAACGACTTAAACGACTTGGGTAAACAAGGCCCACTCCAACAGCCCAGCTCGCCCCCACCATGACTAACCCACTATGACCAGTTCTACCGCTCACCTGAAAACATGAAATGGAACAAGAGTGAGTATAAAATTATTCACCAACATCAACTTATTCCTATATACAGAATCTTGTGCTCATACTACCTTTAGAGTTAACCAAACTAAGGCTCGATTTTTTACTGACCTTTTAAAGTCTCTACATACTAGAATCCTATACATACCTCCTCTAAGGAGTATCCTAATCCTCTCGGGTTCATAACTGAAGGGTTTTTTTGGTTCTTTGTAATCTACGTTTTACGTATATCTAGATCCCTCATAATACTTGCACAGAGCGTACCTCGAGTCAATATGCCCCTCAACTTGTACGCTCACAAGGTTGGACCTAGGGTAAGTCTAGTAAGTATGGAGGAGCCCTTTTCCTCTAACACGCTATACGTACTCCACACCTGACTATCTAATAAGCTCAAACCGGAGGATGTTCTCTAATGGTGTTGGGTTATAACTTCTTTTTGCATCGTCTTTTCAGGCGAAAATAACAACTGACCTATCGCATCGCCCTTCTAGGTAGATACAATAACTGACCTATTTGTGTTGCCCTTTCGAGCACAACTGAAACTACCTCATTAACGTACCCTCGATGACTATAGTAACTCACTAAGGGTGACAATTGAGTTGTATGTACCAAATAGATCCTAACCCCTCTTGATTAGTTCACGAATAGGGGTTGCACCCAATCGTCCCTACAAGGTACCTGGTTAACCCAAAGGAGACAGTGAGACCTTTTTCTAGGCTTTAGCACCTTAGTAACGTAAAATAGTGGTTCATAATCTATAACCAACATAACAGACACTCTAGGATACATACCGATCGTCTAAGCATAATTGGCATAAACGGGATTTCCAAACCCTTTGACATACATCTAAGGACAATCATAATATATGTCTTGCTCAACATGCTCAATATAGAGAATAAAATTAACCTAGGCATGCTAGAAAGCTTATAAACATGTTAAGATTATCAGAGTTCTCAAACATGCAAGCAGAAACTATAAAGTTGTAAATTGTGGTAAATGTAAACTATACACGTTTCTAGGTTAAGCTATCATGATACTAGGTCAATTAGGTTCCTAGATATGATTTCTAATCATATGCCTCTGGTCCTAATCAACTCCTATAAGTACTACTTAATAATTATTCCATATGACTATTTACTTGCTCCGGTGTGCTCGAGTGCTTGGTTCACAACCTTTTCGCGGTTTGCCTTTCAAATTTCTAAGCTAGGTTGTAAATCGTGTCTAGTTTTTGGAGAAGTAAATAATTTTGTGAGAATCGATTTAAAAAAGGGGTGAACCGGTCCAAACAATGAGTAAATATCATCAAATTCAGTGATTTACCTCTTAGCCCGTGTTGGGATCACTTTTGACAACCTTTCTTTAGCTAGTTCTTCCTCAAATTTCTTGGGTATGTTCCAAATTGAGTATATTTGGTGGAAAATCAAAATTGATGTACAAACCCGTCTAAAAATAGGTGAACCAATCAAAACAATAGCTAAAGGGCAGAAAACAAAAATTGTGGGAAATGGCAAGATCATAAGTCAAGGCCACGTCAACATCAACCTCTAGCCATACCTTCAGTGAAAAACACATCCGACCCCTCTAAAACTTGACGTTTTTAGCATGTTTTAGGGCAATCTTCCTTCAAAAACTTTTAATTCTACATATCGTGGATCAAATGAAAGAGATTCAAGCTCATTTGGTTCAAAAACCAATAAGGTATAAACTTCAAAAGTAGGCGACTAGATAACAATTCTTACCCAGTTTTAAAATCAAAATTTACTCTCATTTTGGACGTTATAGGGGTTATAAAGCCTCGAGTTTTTAAGCAAAAATACTCCTTGGCTTTCCCAACTCATCATATGTAAGGTGAATTTTTGGGGTCACAGTTCTGAAATTTCGAAAGTCAACCTATGGGATATTTGTTTTTAGCGACTTTTAGCCGTCGTTTAATTCACCAAAGTTATTCTTCTTCTTGCCACAAAGTTGTACAACCAAATCTTAAGGATATGCTTCACCATGGGGAAGGAATTTCTCCGATTATCAGAAACTATGGCTGAAACTTAAATTGAGAAATTGAGGGTCTTCCTTTGATTATTTTTCTTAGATCTCTTCATGAAAAACATCCTAGTTGAGCTCTAGAAACTTTTGATAGAGGAAAGACAAGCTAATTTGTAACGCCCCTAATTTCCTAAACCTAATTAGTGACGTCACCTAATGCGTGCATAATTCATTATGCAGAAGTTCATCATAAATAACCTTGAAAAAAACAAGACAAAGTCTTTTATAAAGATTCATAAATCCAAAACAAATCTATCTCGGAAAATAAACCTTCAATAACTGAATTTAAAATAAATCTAAATAAAACAATATTTAATGTTTTAACTTAAAACAGTCCAATAGAAGTAAACTCCTAAAAATATCTCTTCCCCAACTTTCATAGTGTTCTCAACTCCGCTGTCAACCGTACATTGGCGCCTTGCTTTTACCTAAAAAATCTAGGTAGCACGTGGCTTGAGTATTTTATAAAATACTCAGTAAGTCACCCCACTGTTGAGGTCAGAAATGCAAACACATACAACATATGAGCGGGACCTGACTTTTCATAAACTTTACATAGCCTTGGGCGCTTTTTTATTCTGGGTAGGGTTGGGTTTGTGTTACTCCTTCACACACGGCCCATGTACGCGTACATGAACCCACCAGGCGGGCTCATATACATACCCCCTGGGCCTAACTTGGTCGGACACAACGTGTCACACGTCGCCGGACACCATAGAATAGAAAAGGCCCACATGATATCATGGCGAACATAAATATAGTAATTCATTCTTTCGTATCATAAAAGGGAAGAATCTTGATGCACATGACATACACATATGCATGAGGTCCCTTAACATATCTAACATGACATTACATAAGCAATGCTAACATCGCATATATAACTTCATTACATGACATCTAACATGACTTACATTACATGACTATTACATAACATGAAAGTACATTCCAGTTGCATAAACATCTCATGACATGACTTGATAATACTACGTGTATCCATGGCTCGATCAACATTTTCATGGCATATATTACTAACATCTCATTCATAACTTCACATAACATAAACAGTCAACAGTCAACATAACCCATTACGTTTCATAGCATAAACAGTCACATAATTCATACATCATATAGTCATATCACATAATAAAACATGGTGCATGCAGGGGCCACATGGCACGCACCATTATACAACACGTAGTAAACTAACTCCAACAGTAAAGTCACTTACCTCGATGGTCTTGGTTGGAGTCACTCACAACAAGTTAATCCCAACGTTTAAATACTTCCTATAATAACCACATAAAAACTTAGGAACGTTTCATAACATACTCTCGCTAAATCTCATGCTATTCATCAAAATAAACTCCCGACCCAATCTGTCTTTAACGGTTAGGAACCATACTGACCTCGGATGGTAAAACTAAGGGCAGAAATGGCTTCGGTAAGGCTGAAAACCTAGGAATCGATATATTATAGTGATACCGAGTCGTCAAGCCAAGCTGCCGAGCCGACCAACTAAGCCGCCAAGTCGAGCTGCGAGAATTGACGGAGCCGAGCTGCCTTACACGTCAAGCCTACCCGAGAGCACGCGTGCGGAGCCAAGACCAAGGTTGCAGCGTGTCACGATCATGCTCGTCCAGGGCGTATTTCCATGGCCGCATGCCCATGACAAGCCAAACCCTTGTCATGTCTTTTCATTCTAGTGTTTTTACTTGTGTAGTTCTAGGGTGTATGACGCCTCAAAAATATCATGTCTAGACCTGCCAGACATGAAATGCCTCAGAATGTACTATATGCGGATATGACTAGTTGTCAACTTCTCCCTACCCAAGTTTATATATTGTAAGCCGTTGTTATCTCTCTCTTGCTTGCTTATACAACGTCTCTTTCAAAAATCTCTCTTTATAAAGTCTCTCTCTGCTCTCGTTTTCTAAAACCTTCTTTTAAAACTGAGGCTAGAGGCTCGATCATACGTCGCTTGGCCGTAGGCGATGCAAGAACAAATTGTCTTAGCTCACTTGTCGTTGGAAAGCGAGTGTTGCACAATCGCTAATCCACTGCCTTCAAAAGTGCGATTGTGTCACAGCGCACTTCCGTGTTGGGCCAAAATGCACAGGGCCTGTGTTTGTTTCGTGAGTCAGCTCAAAGGCCGAAACCCGACCCGACTCTGCGTCTTCTTCGCCCGAACCCTCACGAAAACCCTAATTTGATGTGTCGTCGCCGTCGACGATGCAATGGCATCCTCCTCCTTTGTTCCGATGGTTTTCCTTCTTCGATACAGCGATTCCGACGTCGACGCTAACTTCCACTCGACTCTTCCTCCAAAAAAACAACACAATCGGTTTCGAGAACTCGCTGAACAAGAAAACTACCCTGCGAACCAACCCACACGTTTTTCCAGCTAACACTCTCGATTTTGCCTCTACTCTCAGACACCCTCAAAAACACAAATTGGAGAGCAAAAGTCGTTTTCAAAGAAGGAGAAGTTAAATATAGGAATATAAAAGATTTTATAACTTTTCCATTAAGATAGTAACTTCGGTGTAAAGAATAGTGCACATTTTACCGCGCGAGAATAAATAAATGCATAGCAGCAAAATAAAATCTCAAATAAATAAAAATCCAAATCCTTACATAATTCTTGTTGAATCAAAAACATCCAATTTCAAGAAATTCTTATCGAGGAGCTTAAATGGCGTTTCATATTTCCAACTTTCTCGTGCTTTTCTTTCTTCACAAACCTTGTCCAGCTCTTTTGTTTTAGCCCAAAGAGACCAAATTCGAGTTGTGAGGTGGCCTATGGAGAAAGAATTTAAAAAAAAAAAAAAAAAATCGAGAATGAATACCTAGAATGTTTATCTCGATTACTCTCGATTTCTTGCTTCTTTTTAAAAAGTTGCCAAACAGGGATGAAGCTGAGGTTTTCTCTTTAGATTGACACCAATTTTGAAGCTTAATTTCAAGTATGGAGAGTGTACATAAGGTTTGAAGTTTCTTTAGCTTGGAAAATGAAAATTCAGATTTGGGAAGAAGGGTAAAAGATCAAGATTCATTAGCCCCTTTTAAATCTTAAAAAGGATAAGTTCAGTAGCATATTGATTGGCTTACCTCTTTCCCTTGTTACTATACATAATTATAAGCGCCAACAATGCTGGATTTTTGCAAAGCTAGAGATCCTTCTAGAATCTTTGCAAACGCTCACAAAGAAAGCTAACTTAACGAATTGATTCCAACCAATAGCTGATTAGAAGATAAATGACTGTTTGATCGAACTTGGAATCTATGATAGTCACTCTTAGATTCCAAAACAACTTACTCCAGAATTACCTTGATTAAAACTAATTCAATGAATCGATTGAAACATCAAACCTAAAGTAAGGTTTGAAAAAGAATAACACCAAAAAAAATATAAAGAAAACACAAAGGTTATGTTTGTGTTCAACAATAGTCCTCAAGCATGAATATTACATGCCTTTAAATAGGCCAAAAAGATAACTCAAACATGATAGAAGTCCATCTACCAACTACAAACTACAACTACCAATAAAAAATTGAAGAAAATAAGACATTCATAAATTGCCTTAATTGGTAATTCAACTACCAAAGGCAAAGTCTTCTAATCACTTTTAAATGACAGCTACTCTATTATTTTCTTGATTTGATATGGTAATGCTATAAAGATTTTTGGGCTCAAAAGTCATTGTTTGAACTTGTACACTAGCTAGCCTTTGAATATGCAATGTATAGGCCTCTTGAATCTTCTTAACCTTGCTTTTCGTAATCGTTGTTCGAGTACATGCAAAGGGTCAGTAGTTGAATTAATATCATTAGATGTTTTGATATTGCAAAAGTTCACACCTACCCTTTCCATCTAATTGATCCTGAGACTCTTCCCTTGCCCGAAGACATAAGCTATTAATAGAAGCCTATCGAGATCTTAGCCATTAAAGTCAAGAAGCTTAGAAACAAGCCACGCTAATCCCAGAACCATGATAGAACACATAACTTAAAGAAAAGTTGAATAGGAGAAGATTTTAGGAGAGCCTACGGGTAGGTTGCTTATTGAATATTTTTGTATTCATTTTTATAATTCTTTATTTCCAACGGATCATAAGATAGTAGCCGTGGGTGAGAGCGTGCAAAACCATACCACTACATAAGGAGCCATAGATATGATTCTTTTGTCATATCCTATTGAATATGTCCTTTTGTAACTTGTCATATTTTGTAACCTATTTTGCATGCAACTCTTTCGACTTAGTGTATGCTCGGTTGAATTTATGTACTTAGTTTGCAAATTATTCATTTATGTCACCGATAAATGTAAAAGCTTTTATTGTCTTTTTCAAACATTGAGTCTACATAATAATTTGTGATTATGTGATTCAGAGCTTCGAAAAGTGAATCGTTACAAAATGATAGCTCAATAATAAATGCACCGGACCCTATATACCCTTTCCTTCTTGGATATTCTTCATTTCAATGCCTCAACAAATTGCTCAATAGATGCAAACACTTGTTAGGTATAGTGCACAAATTATATAATTTCTGAAAATTTTCAATTTAAACAACTCAGTTGAAAATAACCCCTTTCTCTTCTAAATGGTTAGAAGTTGCATGGAATCATTCTCAATTCTCAACATATTCCTAAAATCACAAAAAGATACACTTTATTATTTACCATAAAAACGGGTGAATAGTCTGTAAAACTTGTTGCTGTAATTTGTTTTTATCTGCATTGACTTCATCTAGTATGAAAATAAGTCTAATGTGTCAGAAATGAAATGAAATGGCTGATATAGCTCAATTGGTAGAGCAGAACTCACCCTCTAAGATCTTACATTGGCTGGGAAGGAGAATAATTATCATTCAATTTTTAGAAACTTAGGAAGTTGTTAGATCTCACATTGGCTGTGAAGGAGAACAAAACATCCTTTATAACAGTGGGGAAACCTTGAGGGGAAGTCTGAAAGGAAAACCCCAAACAATACAACATCCTTTATAACAGTGGGGAAATACTTTATAACAGTAGGGAAACCTTGAGGGGAAGTCTGGAAGGAAAACCCCAAACAATACAATATTTACTAGGTGAGATTGAGTTATTATACACACCATCCCGATCCCCTTTGAACAAACCCTAAAATATCGTAAAAAAAGACCAAAACTTTTTCACCTCTAAGAATCAATAAACCAATGGCTTGCTTGCAGCTACCTGGTTCTATATACACATAGGAAACTATATATATGATTACATCCCAATGCTTTGTTCTTCAAAAGCAGCACTCAAATGGCTAACTTTGAGCGCATTATTATGTCTTCTACCAAATTCCCCTCTGCAATTATGGTAAATTTTCAGAGGTAAAGCTTCAAACCCTATTGATTTATTTGCTGCCAAAGGCATTGGAGGTTCCAATAATGATGCCCTTTTGGTGGGCACTTCATTGGTTGTTCTCTTGTATGAACCAAACCATTTGGCTTGCATATAACCATTTCTCCTCCATGGTGGGATGGCCATTTCATTGCTTTTCATTGACTCTCTCATGCCTGAGCACATCACTTTCACTACCTTCTTTAGCTCTTCTACTTTCCCAACATATATTTGAGGGCAAGCTTTAAGAAGCATTGCGTATTGAGTTGTCGGGCGAGCTATGTCGAATTCTCCCACGAGAAAAGCTTCCACAATGTAGCGGTTTTCGTTGACTTTTATGTCTACGTATTCGTAATCTCCTGCCGGGAATCGCCCAAATTTTTCCCATTTGGATTTGCATAGGCCTGTATGTCATATACATAAAGTTAATTACTATTCGTACGAGATTCCACCTCGATTGGAGAAGGAAATGAAACATTTCTTATAAGGGTGTAGAAAACTATCTCTAGTAGACACGTTTTAAAACAAATAATATCTCCTCGCACCTCGCAGTGAACGGTTACAGTTTTGCTTAGCATAGATTACTAGCAACATTGATCATTAGCATAGATTACTAGCAACATTGATCAATGAGATAATTATGAGTGTACGTGGTTCGGGATGTATGAATGTTAAACTACCACTAAACCCAAAAAAATTAATCTTCTTAGTGTTAACAAAATTCAAGTGGGTATCTTTTAAACATTCATGAGTTTATGGACAAAGAATACATCTCCAATAGAAACGAGGTTTTGTTTTAGAGAAACAAAAGCAAAGCCACAGGAGTTTAGGCTCAAAATGAACAATATCTGAGAAGTTGTGATTCCTAATAGAATTTCACAAAATTCAAAACAAAACGAACATAAAAAAAACTCACCAGCATCAATGCCACTATCCCGGAGATGAGTCATCAATTTACGTTTGAATCCGGGAGAAGAAGGCTTCTCCACAATCAACCTGCAAGCCAACTCAACCTCACCCTCAATTTTCCGGCGGATTCCCTTACTTTCTCGGCCGCCAATCAGCTTCTGCAGCGTTCCGACAGCCTCCGACAACGACCATTGGCCACCATCCGATACGACGCCATCTTTCTCATTCTCCACCACATCATCACAACGATCTCCACCTTCAAAATGATAATCTCTCTCCATAAACGACTTCACAAGGTCCGACAAGTCAGTGAAAGTCTCGGCAGCTGAGGAGTGCTCGCTGCCACTGCTTTCCTTAAACGCCGCCGCCATTCGCTGAAATCTCGCCGGAATCTTCATCACCCTTTTTTCTTTATCTATTTTTGGTTACTATGTTGTGTGGGGGAAATGGAGATGGCTAATTTATATGTGATGTGGGAAACAGTGGGAGTTCTTGAAAGGATTGGTATTTGGACATGTTTGTGTTGGGGACAAATGAATGTTGCTCATTTCATGGCTACATTCATTAATGAGAGAAAATTTTAAAAAAATAATGTTTTGTATTGTAATATCTTTTTTGTTGGAAGTGGCAATTTTGTAATAATCATGAATCTGAAGACTCATTAATTTGGTTTTGCTCCACCAAATGTTCACCAAATGTTATTGGCTAATATCTGAATTTGTGATAATAAAAATATCTTTAAATTTTTTACTTAGTTTGGAAGGAAACTATGAGTAGTTTGTTTCCTAATTAATTTTAAACTTCAAAAATATTTTTGAATTTAAAAAAGTTCTAAATTTTTAAAGTTAAAAAATTAACACAATTTTTTTTTTTTTTTTGAAACAATCTGTTTCAAAAAAAAAAAAAAAATTGTGTTAATTTTTTAACTTTAAAAATTTAGAACTTTTTTAAATTCAAAAATATTTTTGAATTTAAAAAAGTTCTAAATTTTTAAAGTTAAAAAATTAACACAATTTTTTTTTTTTTTTTGAAACAATCTGTTTCAAAAAAAAAAAAAAATTAAAAGTTTCAATAATTTCTTTTAAATTTTTAAATTTTAAAAATACTCTACGATTAATATCATTTTTAAAAAATATTCATAAATTTAAAAAGTAGCATTAAGACTATTAAACTTTTTTTTAAATCATCTCTATAACTCATGAATCTTATTTAAAATGTGGTACTAACCGTTTTATCCCATTTAAACCAGTTTAAAAGTGTTTGGGAAGTTTTTAAAAAGTTTAAATGTTTTTTCTTTTTTGAAGTTTAAAAAAGGTTTAAAGGTTTTTTTTTTTTTTGAGTTTAAAAAAATTTTAAAGGTATTTTTGAAACTTAAAAGATTATTTTTTAAATACTTTTTATAAAATTAAAGAGGGTTTTTTCAAACCATTTTAAAAATATTTCCATTTATTCTTAATTTAGGAATATTTTAAAGTCTAAAGTTTGTGTTCGTATGGTGTATTACTTTATTATTATTTTGTTCAAATTCAATTTTTAAATAGATGTTTAATCATTTTTAATAAATTATTTTCACTAAAGATGTATTATAAGATAGCGTGTTTTTAACCGACTCTTCCTCAACCAAAATGAGACATATTTTGTCATTTATTAGTTTTTGCGATAAGTTTAGATATAATTGTATGGTTTAATTAATAAAAAAATTCTCTAAAATTTTTTTAAAATATCATAATAACTTGAAAAAAAATTTTAAAAAGATTTTTTTTTTTATTAATTTGGGAGGAAAATAGGATGAGAAGCGCTATTACTTCATTTCAAAAATATCCTTAAATTTTTTAAGATATCTTTTCAAACTTTAAAAAGTTTGATTAATACAATTTAATTTAAAAAAAAAATTAAAACATAATATAGATTTTAAAAATACTCATTAAATTCTTGTCTATAGCACCCTTAATTTTCTTAACCTAATTAGTGACGTCACCAATACACACATAAATTATTAAGTGGAAATTCATAATAAATAGGTTGGAAAACAACATCGAGATTTTACATAAAAGTTCAAAAATCCGAAATAAACATATCTCAAAATAAAAAATATTCGATAACGAATTTAAATAAAACAAACATTCAACTATTTAACTTAAAAACCCAATCAATACCTAATCTGCTAAGCAATGCCCTCTCATCAACTTTCAGTATCCTCAGCCTCTGTCAACCGTGCATAAGTGTCTTACTTTAATCTGAAAAATTTAGGTAGCATGTGACTCAAGTAATCAACCCATTGTTGAGGTTAGATATGCAAATGACATACAAATATGCATGAGGTCCCCTAACTTACATTATATGACATATTATATAATACAAAATACGTTTCATTTCCTTTAAGAATAACATAACTCAAGTATGCTACGTATATGCATGACAACATTCATAGCCTGTAATACTAACATAACAATCATAGTATTTCATAACATCATCAAACAACATAATCGATGCATCACATAGTCATTTCACATATGATGCATGCAAAACCCATAGGACACGCACTGTCATACACCATATATTAGGCTAGCTCCAAAAGTAAAGTCACTCACCTCGATGGCCTTGATTGAAGTTACTCATAGTAAGCTAACTCCAACGACTAACTACTTCCTATAAGAACCACATAATATACTTAGAAACTTCTCATAACTTAACCAAACTAAACCTCATATTAATTATCAAATTAAGTCCTTAACTTAATCTGTTTTTGACAATTAAGAGTTATATTGTGTTAAGAAATAGAAATAGAAAATAGAATTGGAAAAGTGTATGATCTTCATTCAGGTTTACCACGTTTAAATAGATACAAACTATTAACTAATACCTAAAAATAGAAAAAAAATAATATATCTAACTAATATATCTCCAAAATATCCTCCTAATACTCCCCCTCAAGTTGGAGAGTGTATGTCGATCACACCCAACTTGTCCTTCAAAAGGTCAAATTGTTGTCTTCCTAAAGCTTTAGTAAAAACATCTGCCAATTGCATTTTGGTCGAAATATAACACGGTTTGATGATTCCAGCTTGTAACTTTTCTCTAACTATATGACAATCTATTTCAATGTGTTTCGTACGTTCGTGAAAAACTGGATTGGCTGCTATATGTAATGCTGCTTGATTATCACAATATAATAATGCTGGTTCGGACAGTGGAACATTCAAGTCTTGAAGAATGTATCTTAACCAAGTTAACTCTAAACAAGTATTTGCCATAGCTCGATACTCGACTTCTGCTGATGATCTGGACACATTAGTCTGCTTTTTAGACTTCCAAGAAATAATTGAATTTCCAAGGAAAATGCAGAACCCAGAAATAGACCGTCTGGAAGTTCGACAACCACCCCAGTCAGAATCGCAATATGCTTGTAACCTTAAATTGTTTTCAGATGGCAGTAGGAGTCCTTGACCAGGAGTGCCTTTGATGTACCTCAGAACTCGAAGAGCTGCCTCCCAATGTGGTTTTCTTGGTTCATGCATAAATTGGCTAAGCATACGAACTGAATAAGCTATGTCAGGCCTAGTGACAGTCAAATATATTAATCTGCCAATCAACCGTCTGTATTTACTTGGATCGTTCAATTTCTCTCCTTCAGTTAAAGAAAGTTTCAGATTTTGCTCCATAGGAAATTTGTCTGGACGTGCTCGTGTAAGGCCTGTGTCTTGAAGGATGTCTAGAGCATACTTCCTTTGAGACATAAAAATTTCTTTTCTAGACCGAGAAAATTCAATGCCTAGAAAATATTTCAAATTTCCTAAATCTTTGATAAGAAATTTCTGGAGTAAACTAGTCTTGAGATATTGCATTTCTTTGAGATCATTTCCTGTCAACAGAATATCATCAACATAGATTAGAACTGCAGTGAAAGAAGTACCTTTACTCTTGGTAAACAAAGAGTAGTCTGCTTTGGACTGAGTGTAGCCTGCATTTTGTATAGTTGTAGAAAATATGGAGAACCAATTGCGAGAAGCCTGTTTTAATCCATAAAGAGATTTATGGAGCCGACATACTGTATTCTCCGCCTGTCGGCGAAGACCTGGTGGTAAAGACATATAAACTTCCTCGTCTAGATTACCATGGAGAAAGGCATTTTGAACATCCAACTGATGGGTGAACCATTTTCGAGCAGCAACAACAGTGAGTAAGCAACGAAGTGTAGTAAGTTTTGCTGTAGGGGAAAATGTTTCTGTGTAATCAATACCTTCAACCTGAGTGTATCCCTTTGCTACAAGTCGAGCTTTATAACGTTTAACAGAACCATCAGAGTTGTATTTAATTTTGTACACCCAGCGACAACCAATAGCTTTATGACCAGGTGGTAGAGGAACGAGAGACCATGTATGATTACGTTCCAAAGCTGCAATATCATCATTCATAGCCTGCTGCCATAAAGGGTCGCCAACTGCCTCGTCATAGGTTTTAGGTTCTGTCTGGGATGTAATAAGAGCTAGAAAAGCACGTTGAGTAGGAGAAAAACGAGAGAACGAAAGGTAATGATGAAGGGGATACCTGGTGCCAGTGCCGAGACTTGAGCTAGAGGTTAAATGATTGGCTCCAGAAGACATCTCATAATCCTTATGCCAAGCTGGAGGCTGTTTAGTGCGAGTAGAACGTCGGAGTGGAGCTGATGTATCAGGTGGGATAGGATTGGAATCAGTGGGCAAATCTGGAGAAGTTGGAGGAGACGACGAAGTAGTAGGTGAAGGGATAGGAGGTGAAGGAGAAATGGAAGGTGGAGGATGGATGCTTAAGTAGGATGGATCATGAAGTGGAACAACAGGAGTCGAAGGAGCTAATGTCGAAGTTTGTGAAGCTGATGAAAAAGGAAAATCATCTTCACAAAATTTAACATCACGGCTGATAAAGAATTTGTGAGATTGCATGTCATACAATTTGTAACCTTTATGACCACAAGGATATCCTACGAAAACACAAGGAATTGCCCGAGGTTCAAATTTTTGCTTAGGATGTACTATAGTTGCATAACATTTACAACCAAAAACTTTAAGATGATGAAATGTAGGTAATCGTTTGTAGAGTGCTTCAAAGGGTGTCTTGTTAGATAACACTGGTGATGGTGTTCTATTTATAAGATAAACAGCCGTTAAAACGCACTCTCCCCAAAAATTAAGTGGAACCTGTGACTGAAAAAGAAGAGACCTAGCTACATTTAGGATATGGCGATGCTTACGTTCTACGACTCCATTTTGTTGTGGAGTATAGACACAAGTGCGCTGAAATTCAATACCACAAGAAGTAAAGAATGGTTGCAAAGATAGGAACTCAGTCCCATTGTCTGATCGAACTATCTTGATAGTAGTATGAAATTGAGTTTGAACAAATTTAACAAAGTTCATTAACAAATGATGTACTTCTGACTTATGTTGCATTAGAAAAACCCAAGTACATCGAGTAAAATCATCAACAATAGTGAGAAAAAAACGCAAACCAGAATGGGTAGGAAATTTATGTGGTCCCCAAACATCACAATGTATCAGATCAAAGGCAGAATGGGTTGTTATTGAACTTCTTGGGAAAGACAACCTAGTTTATTTTGCTAACGAGCAGATACTACAATTATGAGAATAACTCGCATTATTAAGATGCAATTGATCAGCTAGAAATTTAAAACGAGAAAAAGAAGGATGACCTAGACGTAAATGCCACAAATCAGATGACTGAGATACTTGATGAGCTGAAGATTTGATTGGAGATGAAGAAATATGATAGAGACCTCCAAATTGTTTACCCGAGCCAATCATCTTCCCCGTAGCCAAGTCCTGCATAACACAAGAATCAGGATAGAAGGTGACATAACATTTCAAGTTATTGGTAAGTTTGCTGATCGACATTAGGTTTAAATTGAATGAAGGCACACATAAAACGTTGTTTAACTTAAGGTTAGGGCTAAGGAAAATATTGCCAGTATGTGACACACGTGCTGTCTCTCCATTAGGCAAATTTATTGTAGACATGATGGCAGCCTTTGGATCAGTCATAACATAAGATTTTGATACTATATGATCCGTAGCTCCACTATCGAGAATCCATGAATTAGAACTCGCAGAGTTAACAGATAATGTAGATATGAGAAACAAACCTGCAACATTGATGTGATTGTCAGAATTACCAGAAGGGTTTTGATTGATTGTAGATAAGGCTTGTGCTATCTGTCGTAATTGCTCAGAAGAAAAATTTGGAATGGAATTAGGTGACTGTTCTTCTGTATTCAACTGTGAAACATCGGCCATATTTGCAGATGATCGGTATCCACGATGATTGTGTCGATTGACTTGTCTTGTCCTTGTAGAATTATTTTTCTGTCGACACCGATCTTCTGTATGTCCCCTTCTATCACAAAACTTACAATGAAACTTAAGAATTCGACACTCATTGATTGTATGATCACTTTTATTGCAGTGTTCACATGATTTGTCCTTGGCGAATTTTGAATATGTTGTTTTCTTCTGCACTGCTGATGCAATCGAGAAATTCTCAGTAGGTTCAGAAGTTACCTGTCGCAGCATCTCTTCTTGTACAAGTAATGAATAAGCTTGCCTCACATTAGGTAATGGAGACATCATCAATATGTTAGATCTCACCGTTTTATAAGACTCGTTGAGCCCCATGAGCAATTGCATCAACTTGTCTTCTTCGCGTTGATCAATATGTATTTGACGTTGGTTACACGTAAATGGTGTGCGGTACGCTTCCAGTTCATCCCAGAGTGCTTTGAGCTTGGTGAAATATGTTGATAGTGCCATGGTTCCTTGTGACATCGTTGCTATTGAGTTTTGTATTTGAAAAATTGCTGGAGCATTCTTTTGTGAGAATTGATCGCGAAGATCAACCCACACTTGATGAGCTGTCTTGGCGTGAATAATGCTTTTAGCGATATCTGCTTCAACAGAATGAGTTAACCAAGATATTACCATACTGTTGCATTGATTCCAGAGTTCGAATTCGGTTGACTTTGCATCTTGGGGCGGTTCCTCAATTGTGCCATCAATGAAGCCAATTTTCTTCTTGGCAATAAGAGCATGCATAACTGATTTACTCCAAGATTAGTAATTTGCTCCATTTAATTTGATTGGAACAAGTGAATATCCTGGCTGATCAGAGTGATGCATATAGTAAGGATGTGTTAAATCAACATCCGAAATTTTAAAGCTGGATTTGGCTGATTCCGCCAGAAAGGAAGTTTTGATATTTAAGAATACCACGATCGATGCTCTGATACCATGTTAAGAAATAGAAATAGAAAATAGAATTGGAGAAGTGTATGATCTTCATTCAGGTTTACCACGTTTAAAATAGATACAAACTATTAACTAATACCTAAAAATAGAAAAAAAAATAATATATCTAACTAAATCTTGTAAATAAATAAAATATACGATTAATCAAATTTATACTAACAACTCCCTACATATCTCAGATATATTCTAACTAATATATCTCCAAAATATCCTCTTAATATATTGACCTCAAAAGGAAAAAAACAAGAACATAAATGACTTTGGAAGGGCCGAAAACCTCGAAATCAATATATTATGAGTATATCGAGCTGACCAGCCGAGCCGCGAGATTTGATGGAGCTGAGCCGACCGTTCGTACATGTACGAGCCGAGCTGCGTCCGTGCATGCGTGCGAAGTCAAAATCGGAGCTGCAGGCGCATGGATCCCGTATTCGCTGAATCTTGGGCGGAAAGCAAACACGGCCCGCGGTCTTCGTCCGGAATGTGAGCTGGAACCAGAGGCCTTAACGTGAGGGTTGTTGGATGTACGCGGGTAAACAAATGTCGAAGGAAGAACCTGACCCGATCCAAATACTCGTCTTCCTTGCTCGAAAACTCAAAACCCTAACCGTGATTTTCCGCCTCCCTGACACCGACGAACGCACAGTGATTCCAACGTCGACCCTCCTTACTTCCACTTAGTTCTACCTCCGGAAACTTGCACGACAACTCTACCCAACTAATGATCTGAAAACCACCAAATACCCATGTTGGTTCACATATCTTCGCTAAACTACCCACTCAATTTCCCTTTCGAAAAATCTCAGTTTTCGGCTCTCTCAAACACACTCCAACACAGGAGATAAGTTCAGAAGAAAATCTTTTCAAGGAATGCCGAAAAGTTGTGCATATAGAGATATAAAGGGTATATGGACGTTTCCAAACATGACAATAATTGTCTCGCCCAAAATCAAGCCTTTTCCAGCCAGAATAAATGCTGCATTTAATAAATGTTATATCATATTTTGAAATTAAAAATCTGAATCGTTACATTTTGGTTGGAATTGAGAGTGAGTTTCGAATTGGTTTCGGCTTCCTTAGATCCGTGTGTTTTAGGTGTTTACCATCTATAATGCAACGTGGGAGGTGAAGAGGAAGGATAAACGACGAAGAACTGAGAGACAACGGTGAGAAACTGACGTCGGAGGAAATTTTAAGAAGAGAGAGAGAAAATCAATTGGAAAACTCGAGGGAGACGTGTGGAGAAGACGAAGTCCGTGGATCCGGGTCGGATTCGGATTGAACACCAAAGTAGCGATCAACCAACGACCCAATCCAATTACCCTTTGGCCCAAGCATGCAACACATAACAGAGAACCCGAAGCCCAACTGATACGCCTCGGTCCAACCTGCGGTAGCCTAGGACCGTGTCGCAACCCACGACCGGAACCTCGACCTGCGCCTCGACACGAAGCAACCTACACACACGTCAAATTATTGTGCCACATGGTAGGCCTATAGCGAAATCACTCCCTTGGCTCAGTCGGCTTAAACGGCTCGGCTCGACTCCACGACTCAAAACTCACTCCTTCACCTCAATAAAGAGAAAATTAGCCAATTCCTGCTCATTCAACCAATTCAAAGCTAAATTTGACCTTGTTTAAGGAAAATTAGGTCAAATTCTAAATTTAAATTTAATTGTGTTAATAATTCTTAGATCACTAACGAAACAAAATGGATATTCTAATTGGAAACGACAACTGGAGGTAATTTGGAACAATTCGAGGAACAAGAGCTAACGTAGTTGAATTAGGGAGAATGCTGGCTAAGACCAACCTAGTAAGTGACCCTACCGTCGTTTGGTTATAATTGTGTGATGTATGATGACACGTACCCATGACTTCGTATGTGTCATATGCCTAAATATCCAAACGGTTAAGAAATGATATGTATATATTATGAGATGTGATTGTTTTGCTGTATTTGATGAATTGATATGTTTGTGATATGATATATTAAAATATCATATATTGAAGACATGCTCGGGATGTGTGATGTGACTATTATGATATATGATATGTTATGTGCATCATGTGGATTGTTATGTCTGAAAGCATGAAAGCATTATGATATAATATATGTGCGACATGAATGATATGATGTGATTGACTTGCAAAACGATGAACTAGCATAAAATACAACCTCGAGATACGCATGAGAATTATGATAAATATGATAAACGCTATGAGAAATGATATGAAAAATGATATGATATGATATGAGGACAACATTCACTAACAAACTCTTGTTGAACACCATGAAAGGAAAATGTCGGCATTGTCTGGTAGCTGTTGAATAGCGACCGTCATGACAACATTATGGTAATGATAATGATCGTTCCCCTGCCTCGTAGAGTACACGCCCGTATTATCGTGAAGAAGTAGGGGCACTCCCGATGCATGAGAACACAATATTGCATGAGATCCCAAAAATTTTTCATTTTCATTATCATTTAATAAAACCCCTTTCCCCTAGGAGACGCGTTTTAAAGCCTTGAGAGGAAGCCCGAAAGGAAAAGCCCAAAGAGACCCCTTTCCCCTAGGAGACGCGTTTTAAAGCCTTGAGAGGAAGCCCGAAAGGAAAAGCCCAAAGAGAACAATATCTCTAGCGGTGGATCTAGGTCGTTACAAATGGTATCAGAGCCAGACATGGGATGATGTGCCAGCCTTCTCGCTGTTCCCCGAAGGGGGGTAGACACGAGGCGGTGTGCTAGTAAGGACGCTAGGCCCTAAAGTGGGGAGGATTTGGGGGTGGTCCCACATCGATTGAAGGAAGGAAAGAGTGCCAGCGAGGATGCTGGGACCCGAAGAGGGGTGGATTGTGATGTCCCACATTGGTTGGGAGGAGAACAAATCACCATTTATAAGGGTGTGGAAACTTTCCCCTAGGAGACGCTTTTTAAAGCCTTGAGGGGAAGCCCAAAAGAAAAAGCCCAAAGAGGACAATATCTCTAGCGGTGGATCTAGGTCGTTACAAATGGTATCAGAGCCAGACATGGGACGATGTGCCAGCCTTCTCGCTGTTCCCCGAAGGGGGGTAGACACGAGGCGGTGTGCTAGTAAGGACGCTAGGCCCTAAAGGGGGGAGGATTTGGGGGTGGTCCCACATCGATTGAAGGAAGGAAAGAGTGCCAGCGAGGACGCTGGGCCCCGAAGGGGGGTGGATTGTGATGTCCCACATTGGTTGGGGAGGAGAACAAATCACCATTTATAAGGGTGTGGAAACTTTCCCCTAGGAGACGCGTTTTAAAGCCTTGAGGGGAAGCCCAAAAGGAAAAGCCCAAAGAGGACAATATCTCTAGCGGTGGATCTAGGTCGTTACAAATGGTATCAGAGCCAGACATGGGACGATGTGCCAGCCTTCTCGCTGTTCCCCGAAGGGGGGTAGACACGAGGCGGTGTGCTAGTAAGGACGCTAGGCCCTAAAGTGGGGAGGATTTGGGAGTGGTCCCACATCGATTGAAGGAAGGAAAGAGTGCCAGCGAGGATGCTGGGACCCGAAGGGGGGTGGATTGTGATGTCCCACATTGGTTGGGAGGAGAACAAATCACCATTTATAAGGGTGTGGAAACTTTCCCCTAGGAGACGCTTTTTAAAGCCTTGAGGGGAAGCCCAAAAGGAAAAGCCCAAAGAGGACAATATCTCTAGCGGTGGATCTAGGTCGTTACAAATGGTATCAGAGCCAGACATGGAACGATGTGCCAGCCTTCTCGCTGTTCCCCGAAGGGGGGCAGACACGAGGCGGTGTGCTAGTAAGGACGCTAGGCCCTAAAGGGGGGAGAATTTGGGGGTGGTCCCACATCGATTGAAGGAAGAAAAGAGTGCCAGCGAGGACGCTGGGCCCCGAAGGGGGGTGGATTGTGATGTCCCACATTGGTTGGGGAGGAGAACAAATCACCATTTATAAGGGTGTGGAAACTTTCCCCTAGGAGACGCATTTTAAAGCCTTGAGGGGAAGCCCAAAGAGGGTGGATCTAGGTCGTTACAAATGGTATCAGAGTCAGACATGCAAATGGAATCAAAGCCAGACATGGGACGATGTGCCAGCCTTCTCGCTATTCCCCGAAGGGGGGTAGACACGAGGCGGTGTGCTAGTAAGGACGCTAGGCCCTACAGGGGGGAGGATTTGGGGGTGGTCCCACATCGATTGAAGGAAGGAAAGAGTGCCAACGAGGACGCTGGGCCCCGAAGGGGGGTGGATTGTGATGTCCCACATTGGTTGGGGAGGAGAACAAATCACCATTTA
This sequence comes from Cucurbita maxima, assembly GCF_002738345.1. Classification (NCBI taxonomy): domain Eukaryota; kingdom Viridiplantae; phylum Streptophyta; class Magnoliopsida; order Cucurbitales; family Cucurbitaceae; genus Cucurbita; species Cucurbita maxima. The sequence goes on along the minus strand of NW_019272031.1, from coordinate 734,037 downwards.
TAAGGGTGTGGAAACTTTCCCCTAGGAGACGCGTTTTAAAGCCTTGAGGGGAAGCCCAAAAGGAAAAGCCCAAAGAGGACAATATCTCTAGCGGTGGATCTAGGTCGTTACAAATGGTATCAGAGCCAGACATGGGACGATGTGCCAGCCTTCTCGCTGTTCCCCGAAGGGGGGTAGACACGAGGCGGTGTGCTAGTAAGGACGCTAGGCCCTAAAGGGGGGAGGATTTGGGGGTGGTCCCACATCGATTGAAGGAAGGAAAGAGTGCCAGCGAGGACGCTGGGCCCCGAAGGGGGGTGGATTGTGATGTCCCACATTGGTTGGGGAGGAGAACAAATCACCATTTATAAGGGTGTGGAAACTTTCCCCTAGGAGACGCGTTTTAAAGCCTTGAGGGGAAGCCCAAACGAAAAAGCCCAAAGAGGACAATATCTCTAGCGGTGGATCTAGGTCGTTACAAATGGTATCAGAGCCAGACATGGGACGATGTGCCAGCCTTCTCGCTGTTCCCCGAAGGGGGGTAGACACGAGGCGGTGTGCTAGTAAGGACGCTAGGCCCTAAAGGGGGGAGGATTTGGGGGTGGTCCCACATCGATTGAAGGAAGAAAAGAGTGCCAGCGAGGACGCTGGGCCCCGAAGGGGGGTGGATTGTGATGTCCCACATTGGTTGGGGAGGAGAACAAATCACCATTTATAAGGGTGTGGAAACTTTCCCCTAGGAGACGCATTTTAAAGCCTTGAGGGGAAGCCCAAAGAGGACAATATCTCTAGCGGTGGATCTAGGTCGTTACAAATGGTATCAGAGCCAGACATGCAAATGGTATCAAAGCCAGACATGGGACGATGTGCCAGCCTTCACGCTATTCCCCGAAGGGGGGTAGACACGAGGCGGTGTGCTAGTAAGGACGCTAGGCCCTACAGGGGGGAGGATTTGGGGGTGGTCCCACATCGATTGAAGGAAGGAAAGAGTGCCAACGAGGACGCTGGGCCCCGAAGGGGGGTGGATTGTGATGTCCCACATTGGTTGGGGAGGAGAACAAATCACCATTTATAAGGGTGTGGAAACTTTCCCCTAGGAGACGCGTTTTAAAGCCTTGAGGGGAAGCCCAAACGAAAAAGCCCAAAGAGGACAATATCTCTAGCGGTGGATCTAGGTCGTTACAAATGGTATTAGAGCCAGACATGGGACGATGTGCCAGCCTTCTCGCTGTTCCCCGAAGGGGGGTAGACACGAGGCGGTGTGCTAGTTAGGACGCTAGGCCCTAAAGGGGGGAGGATTTGGGGGTGGTCCCACATCGATTGAAGGAAGGAAAGAGTGCCAGCGAGGACGCTGGGCCCCGAAGGGGGGTGGATTGTGATGTCCCACATTGGTTGGGGAGGAGAACAAATCACCATTTATAAAGGTGTGGAAACTTTCCCCTAGGAGACGCGTTTTAAAGCCTTGAGGGAAAGCCCAAAAGGAAAAGCCCAAAGAAGACAATATCTCTAGCGGTGGATCTAGGTCGTTACAAATGGTATCAAAGCCAGACATGCAAATGGTATCAGAGCCAGACATGGGACGATGTGCCAGCCTTCACGCTGTTCCCCGAAGGGGGGTAGACACGAGGCGGTGTGCTAGTAAGGACTCTAGGCCTTAAAGGGGGGAGGATTTGGGGGTGGTCCCACATCGATTGAAGGAAGGAAAGAGTGCCAGCGAGGACGCTGGGCCCCGAAGGGGGGTGGATTGTGATGTCCCACATTGGTTGGGGAGGAGAACAAATCATCATTTATAAGGGTGTGGAAACTTTCCCCTAGGAGACGCGTTTTAAAGCCTTGAGGGGAAGCCCAAAAGGAAAAGCCCAAAGAGGACAATATCTCTAGCAGTGGATCTAGGTCGTTACAAATGGTATCAGAGCCAGACATGGGACGATGTGCCAGCCTTCTCGCTATTCCCCGAAGGGGGGTAGACACGAGGCGGTGTGCTAGTAAGGACGCTAGGCCCTACAGGGGGGAGGATTTGGGGGTGGTCCCACATCGATTGAAGGAAGGAAAGAGTGCCAACGAGGACGCTGGGCCCCGAAGGGGGGTGGATTGTGATGTCCCACATTGGTTGGGGAGGAGAACAAATCGAGGACGCTGGGCCCCGAAGGGGGGTGGATTGTGATGTCCCACATTGGTTGGGGAGGAGAACAAATCACCATTTATAAGGGTGTGGAAACTTTCCCCTAGGAGACGCGTTTTAAAGCCTTGAGGGGAAGCCCAAACGAAAAAGCCCAAAGAGGACAATATCTCTAGCGGTGGATCTAGGTCGTTACAAATGGTATTAGAGCCAGACATGGGACGATGTGCCAGCCTTCTCGCTGTTCCCCGAAGGGGGGTAGACACGAGGCGGTGTGCTAGTTAGGACGCTAGGCCCTAAAGGGGGGAGGATTTGGGGGTGGTCCCACATCGATTGAAGGAAGGAAAGGAAGGAAAGTCGGGGCGGATTATGATGTCCCACATTGGTTGGGGAGGAGAACAAATCACCATTTATAAAGGTGTGGAAACTTTCCCCTAGGAGACGCGTTTTAAAGCCTTGAGGGAAAGCCCAAAAGGAAAAGCCCAAAGAAGACAATATCTCTAGCGGTGGATCTAGGTCGTTACAAATGGTATCAAAGCCAGACATGGGACGATGTGCCAGCCTTCTCGCTGTTCCCCGAAGGGGGGTAGACACGAGGCGGTGTGCTAGTAAGGACTCTAGGCCTTAAAGGGGGGAGGATTTGGGGGTGGTCCCACATCGATTGAAGGAAGGAAAGAGTGCCAGCGAGGACGCTGGGCCCCGAAGGGGGGTGGATTGTGATGTCCCACATTGGTTGGGGAGGAGAACAAATCACCATTTATAAGGGTGTGGAAACTTTCCCCTAGGAGACGCGTTTTAAAGCCTTGAGGGGAAGCCCAAAAGGAAAAGCCCAAAGAGGACAATATCTCTAGCGGTGGATCTAGGTCGTTACAAATGGTATCAGAGCCAGACATGGGACGATGTGCCAGCCTTCTCGCTGTTCCCCGAAGGGGGGTAGACACGAGGCGGTGTGCTAGTAAGGACGCTAGGCCCTAAAGGGGGGAGGATTTGGGGGTGGTCCCACATCGATTGAAGGAAGGAAAGAGTGCCAGCGAGGACGCTGGGCCCCGAAGGGGGGTGGATTGTGATGTCCCACATTGGTTGGGGAGGAGAACAAATCACCATTTATAAGGGTGTGGAAACTTTCCCCTAGGAGACGCATTTTAAAGCCTTGAGGGGAAGCCCAAAGAGGACAATATCTCTAGCGGTGGATCTAGGTCGTTACAAATGGTATCAGAGCCAGACATGCAAATGGTATCAAAGCCAGACATGGGACGATGTGCCAGCCTTCTCGCTATTCCCCGAAGGGGGGTAGACACGAGGCGGTGTGCTAGTAAGGACGCTAGGCCCTACAGGGGGGAGGATTTGGGGGTGGTCCCACATCGATTGAAGGAAGGAAAGAGTGCCAGCGAGGACGCTGGGCCCCGAAGGGGGGTTGATTGTGATGTCCCACATTGGTTGGGGAGGAGAACAAATCACCATTTATAAAGGTGTGGAAACTTTCCCCTAGGAGACGCGTTTTAAAGCCTTGAGGGAAAGCCCAAAAAGAAAAGCCCAAAGAAGACAATATCTCTAGCGGTGGATCTAGGTCGTTACAAATGGTATCAGAGCCAGACATGCAAATGGTATCAGAGCCAGACATGGGACGATGTGCCAGCCTTCTCGCTGTTCCCCGAAGGGGGGTAGACACGAAGCGGTGTGCTAGTAAGTACTCTAGGCCTTAAAGGGGGGAGGATTTGGGGGTGGTTCCACATCGCTTGAAGGAAGGAAAGGAAGGAAAGTCGGGCGGATTGTGATGTCCCACATTGGTTGGGGAGGAGAACAAATCACCATTTATCAGGGTGTGGAAACTTTCCCCTAGGAGACGCGTTTTAAAGCCTTGAGGGAAAGCCCAAAAGGAAAAGCCCAAAGAAGACAATATCTCTAGCGGTGGATCTAGGTCGTTACAAATGGTATCAGAGCCAGACATGGGACGATGTGCCAGCCTTCTCGCTGTTCCCCGAAGGGGGGTAGACACGAGGCGGTGTGCTAGTAAGGACTCTAGGCCTTAAAGGGGGGAGGATTTGGGGGTGGTCCCACATCGATTGAAGGAAGGAAAGAGTGCTAGCGAGGACGCTGGGCCCCGAAGGGGGGTGGATTGTGATGTCTCACATTGGTTGGGGAGGAGAACAAATCACCATTTATAAGGGTGTGGAAACTTTCCCCTAGGAGACGCGTTTTAAAGCCTTGAGGGAAAGCCCAAAAGGAAAAGCCCAAAGAGGACAATATCTCTAGCGGTGGATCTAGGTCGTTACAAATGGTATCAGAGCCAGACATGGGACGATGTGCCAGCCTTCTCGCTGTTCCCCGAAGGGGGGTAGACACGAGGCGGTGTGCTAGTAAGGACGCTAGGCCCTAAAGGGGGGAGGATTTGGGGGTGGTCCCACATCGATTGAAGGAAGGAAAGAGTGCCAGCGAGGACGCTGGGCCCCGAAGGGGGGTGGATTGTGATGTCCCACATTGGTTGGGGAGGAGAACAAATCACCATTTATAAGGGTGTGGAAACTTTCCCCTAGGAGACGCGTTTTAAAGCCTTGAGGGGAAGCCCAAAAGGAAAAGCCCAAAGAGGACAATATCTCTAGCGGTGGATCTAGGTCGTTACAAATGGTATCAGAGCCAGACATGGGACGATGTGCCAGCCTTCTCGCTGTTCCCCGAAGGGGGGTAGACACGAGGCGGTGTGCTAGTAAGGACGCTAGGCCCTAAAGGGGGGAGGATTTGGGGGTGGTCCCACATCGATTGAAGGAAGGAAAGAGTGCCAGCGAGGACGCTGGGCCCCGAAGGGGGGTGGATTGTGATGTCCCACATTGGTTGGGGAGGAGAACAAATCACCATTTATAAGGGTGTGGAAACTTTCCCCTAGGAGACGCGTTTTAAAGCCTTGAGGGGAAGCCCAAAAGGAAAAGCCCAAAGAGGACAATATCTCTAGCGGTGGATCTAGGTCGTTACAAATGGTATCAAAGCCAGACATGGGACGATGTGCCAGCCTTCTCGCTGTTCCCCGAAGGGGGGTAGACACGAGGCGGTGTGCTAGTAAGGACTCTAGGCCTTAAAGGGGGGAGGATTTGGGGGTGGTCCCACATCGATTGAAGGAAGGAAAGAGTGCCAGCGAGGACGCTGGGCCCCGAAGGGGGGTGGATTGTGATGTCCCACATTGGTTGGGGAGGAGAACAAATCACCATTTATCAGGGTGTGGAAACTTTCCCCTAGGAGACGCGTTTTAAAGCCTTGAGGGAAAGCCCAAAAGGAAAAGCCCAAAGAAGACAATATCTCTAGCGGTGGATCTAGGTCGTTACAAATGGTATCAGAGCCAGACATGGGACGATGTGCCAGCCTTCTCGCTGTTCCCCGAAGGGGGGTAGACACAAGGCGGTGTGCTAGTAAGGACTCTAGGCCTTAAAGGGGGGAGGATTTGGGAGTGGTCCCACATCGATTGAAGGAAGGAAAGAGTGCTAGCGAGGACGCTGGGCCCCGAAGGGGGGTGGATTGTGATGTCCCACATTGGTTGGGGAGGAGAACAAATCACCATTTATAAGGGGGTGTGGAAACTTTCCACTTTCCCCTAGGAGACGCGTTTTAAAGCCTTGAGGGAAAGCCCAAAAGGAAAAGCCCAAAGAGGACAATATCTCTAGCGGTGGATCTAGGTCGTTACAAATGGTATCAGAGCCAGACATGGGACGATGTGCCAGCCTTCTCGCTGTTCCCCGAAGGGGGGTAGACACGAGGCGGTGTGCTAGTAAGGACTCTAGGCCTTAAAGGGGGGAGGATTTGGGGGTGGTCCCACATCGATTGAAGGAAGGAAAGAGTGCCAGCGAGGACGCTGGGCCCCGAAGGGGGGTGGATTGTGATGTCCCACATTGGTTGGGGAGGAGAACAAATCATCATTTATAAGGGTGTGGAAACTTTCCCCTAGGAGACGCGTTTTAAAGCCTTGAGGGGAAGCCCAAAAGGAAAAGCCCAAAGAGGACAATATCTCTTGCGGTGGATCTAGGTCGTTACAAATGGTATCAGAGCCAGACATGGGACGATGTGTCAGCCTTCTCGCTGTTCCCCGAAGGGGGGTAGACATGAGGCGGTGTGCTAGTTAGGACGCTAGGCCCTAAAGGGGGGAGGATTTGGGGGTGGTCCCACATTGATTGAAGGAAGGAAAGGAAGGAAAGTCGGGGCGGATTGTGATGTCCCACATTGGTTGGGGAGGAGAACAAATCACCATTTATAAGGGTGTGGAAACTTTCCCCTAGGAGACGCGTTTTAAAGCCTTGAGGGGAAGCTCAAAAGGAAAAAGCCTTGAGGGGAAGCCTAAAGAGGACAATACAATATCTGCTAGTGGTGGATCTGGGCACATCGATTGGAGGAAGGAAAGAGTGTCAGTGAGGACGCTGGACCTCGAAGGGGGTGGATTGTGATGTGGATCTGGGCACATCGATTGGAGGAAGGAAAGAGTGTCGCTGGACCTCGAAGGGGGGTGGATTGCATTTATAAGGGTGTGGAAACCTTCTTCTAGCAGAAGCGTTTTAAAGCCTTGAGGGGAAGCCCGAAAGGGAAAAACCAAAGAGGACAATATCTGCTAGCAGTGGATCTGGGTCGTTAAAAATGGTATCAGAGCCAGACACTAGACGATGTGTCAGCCTTCTCCCTGTTCCCCAAAGGGGGGTAGACACGAGACGGTGTGCCAGTAAGGACGCTGGGCCCCGAATGAGGGTGGATTGTGATGTCCCACATTGGTTGGGGGGGAGAACAAACCACCCTTTATAAGAGTGTGGAAACCTTCCCCTTTTAGACGCGTTTTAAAGCCTTGAGGGGAAGCCCGAAAGGGAAAACCCAAAGAGGACAATATTTTCTAGTGGTGGATTTGGGTCGTTACAAATTCATGCATTGTGGGGGTGCCCCTACTTCTTCACGATAATACTGGCCTGTACTCTACGAGGCAGGGGAACGATCTATTCAACAGCTACAAGACAATGCCGACATTTTCCTTTCATGGTATTCAACAAGAGTTCGTTAGTGAATGTTGTCTTGATAAGCCAAGCCTAAGGGGAGTGTGCGCTCACCTGGTGGACCCATGTTAGGATAACTACATTTATGTTTATTTTGTAGCCCTTAGGTTAAACCAGAGCATTTTTTTTTCATTGTTTTTAGTTTATTTAAATTTCACATTATTTATTTTCTGTGGGTTTTTTTTAAGGATTTTATTTGACTTTACCCATTTAGTGACTAACACCGGACGTTCCAAAAATGAGGTACTATAGGGTCGGGTGAATTCAATAATAGACACCTATTGGCATTGCTGCCTTCCTTCTCCTTTCAGGGCCTACCTGAAAGAGAATCCAGTGTTTCTTGATCGTGAATATCTGAATAAGACGAACCGCTCCGTAGTTTGCTTCGAAACAAAACAATTAGAATTAGGCTCGTTGAACTGGAATGAAGATTTTATTTCGAACATAAGTCCATGACATCATTTATAAACTATTTTAAGTGCAGGTTTCTACCATTTATAATCATGTCGTGCATGTAATAGCGTCATTCAATAATCTTAGACTTATCTCAATATGTAAATTGTTCCCAAACACAAGATTAATAGTTGGAGAAATTAATTAGGATAAAAATGGCTGATATATAGAGTAGTTTTTGTGGGCGAGTTTCCAAAACCAAAGCCATCAGACAAAATGTGGAAAACAGACGCACGTGTTGTCTTTTCTTGCGATATAATCACGTACCCAATTATTGTTAGGTTCATTGAATGTGTCAGATTCAATGAATCTGGTCTCCTTCCTTCTTTTAAGGTTGCATCAGTAAAAAAAAAAAATTAAATTTAAATTGTCATATATATATCAATTAATAGCCTCCATCAAATTATGTTTGAAAAATATTAGTTTACACGGTTGCAATGTTAAATCTCACTTTGATTAGGAAGGAGAACGAACCATTCTTTATAAAAGTGTGGAAATATCTCTTTAGAAGACACGTTTTAAAACTTTGAGGAGAAGCCTGAAACGAAAAGGTTAAAGAGGCCAATAACTGCTAGCGGTAGGCTTAGGCTGCTGCAAATGGTATTAGAGCAAGACATCGGGTGGTGTGCCAGTGAGGAGGCTGAGCCTTAAAGAGAGGTGGACACAAAACAGTGTGCCAACAAGAACGCTAGACCCTAAAATGGGTGGATTGGAGGGTCCCATATCGATCGAAGAAGGGAACAAGTATAAGTGAGAACACTGAGCCTTGGGCCTTAAAGGGAGGTAGATGGTGAGATCTCACCTCAGTTGGGGAGAAGGGAAACATTTTTTTTATAAGAATGTAGAAACTTCTCCCTAGAACACGCGTTTTAAAAATTTATTCACTCACATGAAAGCTCACGTTTGCCATTCCAAATAAACTATTAACAACCCTTTGCATGGATACATTGACGGCTACTATACCATCTCTCCATTTCTGAATGAAAATTGAAACCATCAGAACTCAGAATTTAGTACCTTGAAGAGGTATAAGAACTACACTGACACAGATCAGATAGTAAACTACATGCATGATCTATCTGGTTTGTTCTAATATGTATAAGAGTACATCATTGGGAACAACAAAGAATCCTTGAAACAGAGGTATACAATTTGAAGTTTGAAGGAAAACACCTTGAAGTTTTGAAACATGGCTGAAGAACTAATATCAGACCTACCTTATTGAGCATCTTCCCGTGTCGAGTATGTACGAAATTGCCTTCGAGGAGATTTCCGTTCATTTGAGGATATTCAAAGCATGCTTTCTACCTTCGACAAAGATTGATCAGACAGTCATTGAGCTAGTTCCCTGGATGACATGGGACAAGCAAGTTATTATGACAAATGCAAGTTATTGAGGTTTTGGAAGTTACTCTGTATTAAGGTTAATCCTCAATTTGAGAGGGTTGTCAAAAAAGCAGCTTAATAACAATATCAAGCATGTCTACTCTATGAAGATCAACCGACAGATATCAGAAACTTAGGGCTTCCAACTCAAATGTGATCTACAAATTAAGCTCATGTCCTTCCTCCATTAAAATTGATTTGATTAGGTTTTTCTAGAGGCATGTACTCACGACCAGATTTAAGGCTCTCCCTGTATTCATTTTTCGTCTAACTTTGTGGTTTTGTCAAACCTTAAGCAGGATTTGTTTTCGCCAACCGAACATCACTTGTGTGAAATCCAAGCTTATTTGACTACACATGCCACTTGCGTGTGCATGTTTAATCGTCTGCGACAGAACCGACTTGCCTGTACACTAGGCCAAGTCATACGGCTCGACCTTGCCTCTAGGGGCCAAGGTCTTTCAATGCAACGTTGCATCTCAACATCTCATCTTGGTTCCCAATTAACATGGCCCAATGTCTTAACATCATCCCAAAACATGGGGTGTTGTCGGCCATCCATGTGTCGTTCATAATATTGGAACATCCCGGACAACCCCCCATTCGGGTTAAATTGAGGTCTTGGCTCTACTGTGTCCATGTCATGTCATTTACAAACTCCATATTAGATAGTAGATACATAATCACCACCAACACATGGACTGAGGCGTAATACCAACACAATCATACCACCTAATACTGTCCATGAAAAACTCATTTCAAAGGAAGTATCCCAAGACACTCGTCTCGCAACGCTTGCCTTCACTGTGACACGTATGTGCCACAAGGTAACTCGCTTAGGCCATCAGGGCTCAGGGGTGATGGAGAGCTAACATCATGCCTCCCCCTAATGTACATTTTGCGACGTTTCCAAATTAGCGGGTATAGACATGACTTATATTTCATATGAATGGACTTAACTCCAGAACCACATGTCCAAATTCCCTTTAGAACCCCAACTTTTGAGGTTGAGGCCTGGGGCCCTACCCAAACATTCAACAAGTCTACCTGTGACACTTTTGTCTACTCGTTACCCCTATCTTGCTTATGCCTCGTTTCCTCTTCAACACACATATTATCTGATATGTTGAATGATGCACTGTCTTCCTCAGTCGCATCATGACATTATTCTATATTGGCCCTCGTGTGGCTAAATGGGCGCCTTTTGAGGGTCGCTGCTTTGCTGGACTCGACGTGAGGGTCACAACATACTCTCTTCATAGTATGGTTGAGACATTTTTCCCCACTTAAATTAGTTATCGTCCTCGATGACTTTCTAGGGGCACAATCACATCGCGGGTTGTGACATTTTCCCCTACTTAATCTCGGTATTTGTACCGATAAAGATACGAACTTTGGACTGCTACTAACTTGACCTGCTGGAACTGATTGTGCTTCAAACAAGTATAATTTCACTAAGCACTCGACTTCTCTTTCGTCATAATGCTTATCTTACTGAGGTTTCTTGGTCAACTTGGGGATAAGTTCGAGTTGATGCTTTTGACTCTTCTTCGTCATATGACACCACTCTCTAACTCTTCTCTAGTCAATTTTTGGGTGAACTTGTCCCAACTTAACATTGACACTTCTCTGGGCCAATCTGCGTACTCTCCAGTGGCACATAATGGTACACCCTGCGGGGTGTGGCTCTGAAGCCAACCACGGCATTCCTCTTCAAGCACACTATCTACAAGTTATCGTACTTTCAGACCTATTCATCTATTCGCCCATCTAGGACTCGGTCACCGAGACTTGTGACGTAGACACAACCATTCAATATTGTCATAGCTATGGGTGAGGCGGGCTCTCATGACGCCTATCTCCCACTTGGTCGGGAGCTCACCAGACAACTACAGACTTTCAAGGAGGCACTTCTCCCCAATCATGGCCTCAATATGCATATTCTCTAAGTTGCACAAACTGGTGCACTGCTCGGGGTGGGGATTGCAAGCCCAACCATGACATTTCCTCATCATGGTTGCATCCTCTATTGAAGCAAAATCAACTTTTTGACACAATCTTTTCAATGGTTGGCACTACACTTCAGCCAACGTTTTGTATTAGCCACCTTCATGTGGCAATCGCTGCACTGACGCTTCTCTCGAACTTCCTGCAACTTCATTTTTCCTCATCATGGTTGCATCCTCTATTGAAGCAAAATCAACTTTTTGACACAATCTTTTCAATGGTTGGCACTACACTTCAGCCAACGTTTTGTATTAGCCACCTTCATGTGGCAATCGCTGCACTGACGCTTCTCTCGAACTTCCTGCAACTTCATTCTTTTGTTATCTTCATCCAACCGATGCTTACTTCTCGAGCTAATACTCATCTTGCTCCTCTTGTGAAGGCATCCACTTAAGGCAAGAGGGGATGACTCAAGCAATTCACTTGTGCTAACTTCTTGGAGCACTCTCATAGAGTGAGCAACCCATTCTTGTGGGCTCTCCCCCGCTCAGCTCTGGCTTTCTCTCTAGCAACAATGTTGTCCCCATAAGGACTTGCATTGTGCACAATCTGGCACTTGGTCCACGCATGTCTCAACTGACCCTCAACTTCTTTGCTTCCAATCATTGACATTATTCCTCTCATGCGAATGACTCTTCGAAAGGCACCGACCTGGTGCACCGTTTGTTTCATTTGTTTGGCCACTTCAAAATCTCAAGCCCTTGGCAAATGAGCTTGGTCTTGCTTGACGGATAGATCTCCCCACACTGAGGTGTTGACACATGACGGTAATGAACTCGCGGGAGTCTTGGCTCAACCCACAACTGAATTATGGTTCTGAACCGCAACTATCTTGCCCATTTCGGCACTCTTGACACACTTGCAAGGTTTTCGATCAACTCTTGGGGTCTCTGTCTTGTCCGACTAGACACACAAAGTATGACTCAGATACAATTGTCATGGTCGTACTTTTTCAATCATGTGGCGTCATGAGCGTCGAGATCTTGACACACTTACGACCAACCTTAAGAGGAATCCAAACCCCATATTCATTTTTCGCCAAGCTTTGTGGCTTCATCGAACCTTAAGCAAGGCTTGTCTTCACCAACTGAACATCACTTGTATGGAATCCAAGCTTATTCGGCTACACACGCCGCCTGCGCATGTATGTTTAATCATCTGGTACACAACCAACTTGTCTTATAATAGGCCAAGTGATTCAGCTCTACCTTGCCTCTACTCGAGACCAAGGTCTCTCAATGCAACGTCACATCTCATCATCTCATCTTAGTTCCCAATTAACATGACCCATATGTCTTCACGTCATCCCAAGTCACAACGCAAGTCACTCAATCATGCACTCGAGAACGAGCCCACGTGTCGTTCATAATATCGAGACATCTCGAACATCCTCCCATCCGAGTTCAATCAAGGCATTGGTCCTCTCGTACCCATGTCATGTCATTTACGAACTCTGTATCAGATAGCAGTGCATAATCCAACCTTCGACACATGGGTTGGGGCACAATACCGACACAACCACACCGCTCAGTACTGTCCTTGAAAAACCCATTTCAAAGAAAGTCATTTGAGACACTCGTCTCGCAACACTCACCATCACTATGGCACACGTATGTGCCACAGGGTAGCTCACATAGGCCACAAGGCCCAAGGATGATGGAAAGATGACAACATGTCTCCGCCAAAGTACATTTTGAGGCATTTCCAAACTAGCAGGTGTAGACATGGTTTTTGGTGAACGTTCATACAGTGTCGTGGAGCATTTGTCTAGCGTCCGATTGACACCAAATTTGGCGCTTTCATATTTCCTATGGATGAACTTGACTCTAAAACTACATGTCCAAATTCCCTTCAAAACCCCAACTTTTGAGGTTAAGGCCTGGGGTCCTATCCGGCCCTTCAGCAAACCTATCTATCGTCTACTCGTTACCCCTATCTTACTTATGTCTTGTTTCCTCTTCAATGCACACATTATATGGTGTTGGATGATGCACTATTCTCCTAGTCGCATCATGACATTCTTCTATATTGACCCTCATGTGACTAGATGGGCACCTTTTGAGGGTCGCCGCTTTGCTTGACTCAATGCGAGATTCACACATTACTCTCTTCATAGTATGATTGTTACAACACTGTGCTCACATAGCTCACATTTCCTCTCATAGCTCACATTTCCTCTCATGTGAGTCTCCTAACCCACCTATTCTACACTTCTCCGGGAAAGTTCCAAATCCTCAGACATGAAAGAATTTGGGAAAATACTCTTGTAAAATAAATGAACATCAGGTCTGACTACATACCAAAAAAGTATAAAATAATCATCGAATAGTTGAAAGTAAAAATTCTACCAAACAGTTCAGCAAAGCAGCTGAAATTATTTAACATAATTTTCAGTTCAACCAATGGTATTTGCATTCATGCTCTAAAATAAGAAAGAGAGGCCGTGGTTTCTCCCTCCTATTTTGTTTGGCTCTCTCTCTATCTCTCCCCGTTACTCTTTTCTTCCCCTTGTGCGGTGGGGGGAGGGGGAAGGGTATGTAGTCCGCAACCATAATAAACTATGAAAGAGTTCATGTACAAATCAAGATGCACACGAACGATACAAAGAAAATGGAGAAAAAATCATCCCGAGACTTGTTGCAGATAAATTATAGGAGGTAAAAAAATTACAAATACAATATCCATGTACAGGTCAGCATTAAATCTTTAATCCTAGATCACCATATACAAAAGGACGACAGATCTTACTATTGTGGAATCAGCCTGTCTTGCAGCATTTGCCCAATTTTTGTGAAAAGAAGTTGTTGCTCGTCAAACGTAAGGTTCATTAGGATCTAAAATAAATGGATACCATCAGAAGTCAGCTCATATATCCACAGACAGAGATTCTTTTCCTATTAAGAATGGTGAATTAATGAGAAATCCATCTAACCTGATCAATAATTGATTCAACAGTGATGCCCTGAGCCACAACAAACGATTGATGATAGATATATGAAAACACGGCCATCACCATCTGCGTTAGAAAAAAAAAAAAACCCAATATTTTAACTGCGGGGAACACAGGTAAGAGTAATTGACAATGCAAAATAACTATTAGGAATACAAATAAGTTGGTTTAGTGCCTAGCTGAATTGAACCAAAGCAGGGAATAGAACCAAAATAAATTGAACCAAAATGATAGGATAAAATATTCTTTACCATCCAATATAATTCAGTATACCTGGCAATCCATCCTATCTGTGATTCCACCATGTCCAGGAATGCTATCGCCAAAATCCTTCAAAGGGGTACAACAGTGTCAGATTTATTGAAGTTACAAAATCAATAGGCTTGACATAAGAAAAATGAGGAACCTTGATTTTAAAAGCTCTTTTAAATCCACTAGCAAAGAAACCACCAAAAGGAGCTATTATTGATGCAAACAAACCAAGACATATAGCATGCCACTGAACTCGCAAAATGGTTACGGCTTTCCATGGGAACTGCAAAATAATTACCCAAGTTAGAAAGACTAGTGTAGATTGGCAAATAAGAGATAGCTGTAATTTTAAGAACTCTAGAAAGTAAAACTCGCAGGTCATAGAATGCAGACTATTTGAAAAATGTCAAAAATAAAAATAAAAATAAATCCATCTGTTAGAGTTGGACCTTTCAGGCTTCCGACAAAGTTGTGATTCCAAAACTGATCCAATCCAACAACTTCAAACTAAACAAGAACATGACCTAATGCATATACAAAATTTGTATGCTATATGATCAAATCCCACCGAGGACGAGAAGCTAGGGAGACCCACAGAGATTATATATTAAAGCCGAATATGGTACAGAATAAAGTTAATACTTTCTTAGTCAATATAGCAGACTTGAATGTTAAAAAATATGCGTACTGAAGTAAGAACATATCTTTTCAAAAATAAAAAAGGAAAATAATCAACTCATATCCCTAAACTTTGGGGTTGGATCAATAAAAACCTAAACTAAGACTTGTATCAATTTAAACCTACACTTCCATGAGTGTATCAATTTACCTCTATTTGATTTCATATGGAAAACGTCAGTTTACACGTGCAGAAACTTGTAATTCTATCAATTAAACCCCTAAAATGTCATAAGTAAATCAAGTTAAGCCCTCAAATTGAAAATCATTTTCTATAAATAGAAATTTAAAAAGACATCGTAAAAATTAAATGACAAGACTGTTAAAATTTGGAACTAAACCTTTAGCCAAGAAAAAAAAAATTGGTCTACCAAGGCTAGAATTTTGTGACGGAATTCGTAAATAAATAGAAATAGGTTGCATCATGATAACAAACTTGAGTAGGAGAATTTTTTTCCCAGATCAACATATGTGAGTATAGTAAGTTTAAAATTTCAAAAGCACACAGATCAATCAAATTGACAAGGTAGTACATGAATGACCTATACGATAAAAGAATGAGAATGTTAAAAAATAATTTGATTCAAGTAATACCACTATACTCACCCATGTAGGAATCCATCCAGGTAAAGCATAATATTCAGGTGTGAACAAGGGACCTGGATCACAGTGAAGCCACCCAGTTGATAGGTCCTGCATTTTGAATCCAGATAAGTAGACATGATTACCTTCAAAGCAAAATTAGAACGAGACACTAAGAGAGAATCACCTTTCTTGGACATGTGAGCCAACTGAACCGACCCATGATGTGCGCAAGCTGCATCAGCACCAGCAAGTTAATAGCATCACTATTATATTTACTACTTCATTGTTACCATCATGTTTCCTGGCACTTAAAACATATTCACAGACAAGATTGTAGAAAACTGCACGACCTCATTATGAAATGTTAGATATATATATATAGGACTAGATTAGAAAAGTCAGCTATCAAGAAACATGTAAAAAAAACATAAACCAAAATAAACTTGCCCCAGTTAAACAAGTCCATAGTACAAAATCTGAAAGTCAAAAATCAGAGAAATAAAAGTGTAATATTCAAAAGATATCTAGAAATTGAAGGTAGATATGTAATAAATTATGTCAGATCGATTAAAGGCAGAAGCCATTTTATAAATAAACTAATTTTATTCTAAAAGAAAACAGAGAGAGAGAGAGATGGAACTATTTTTTGCAACCCATATCTGAGAAAGTGAACTACCCATATCTAAATATTGAAAAAAAATGTTCCACCCACAAGGCAAATGAACAACAGACCAATCAAGTTAAAGACTGTTCTCACGAATAAATTGCAAGGAGTATTGTCCATTTCTCAGTTATTTTCCCACCTAAAAAGGGGACAAATCAAAGTTAAAATATATATTGTTGTAGTCTATTGCTGTTTCAAAATCTGCTGAAGAGTACCAAATAATCATTTAATGCCCACATAGTAATATCAATATAAAAATACACTGACTCGCCACTGTATTGAGGAAGCATCTGATGAGAATACCAATAGATCCCCTCCCCGCCCGCACCCCGCCCCATTATATATCTATACATCCTCACAATTGAATCAAATTCATACGCCAGAAGCAAGTTTTTCTCCTAATAAAAAAATAGGCCATTCTGGAACTCGAGAGATTAATAATGAAACCCCAAAAGATCTAGTTCTAAAGGAATTTCCATGAAATTCGGGGACAAGTGCCGCCTTACTATTAACACAGTAGATGTAACATTAAAGAACAGAACTTAGACAAGTCCCGCCTTATTATTGCCCTCCCTCTCTTAGAAACTCGTAACCAAAGACCATGTCTTCATTTAGTATGCCTTCACTCAAAGGTCATGGTGGTTATTGTCGGACATATTCAACAGCTCTTCGTTTGCCCCCCTCTCGGTAAATACAAAGTTGTAGTGGTGGGGACTTGAGTAGTTAAATGCCTCCTGCTCTGATGGGAAATAGGGAAAGAAAGAAATCAACGATTTCCATAATTATTCTAGTGACACAGAGATAATTGGGATATTATTCAGTATAGAGTCCTTTGCATAAGCTGTTTGTGTAAGCACCATGCCCTCAAGGTGGCTCTTGCTATTAAAAGCTTTTCACAATTGAATATGGGAAGGAAGGAATTACTTGGTTAGACGAGCTAAGTTCATAATATTGTAGAGTTTTTGCAGAAATGTAGAGGATGATGAACTATTCAAATGGGCATCTCTGTTGGCCTCTCTTTTGTCTTATCAACCTATTGACATTGAAGAGTCGCAGGTTTGGATTCTAGACAAAGAAAGTTATCACACTGCCAAATATATTGTCATGAAACTCTACGTGGGACCTATATCAAACTGTCCAGACAAAGTTATTTGGAAGGATTTCTATCCAAAAGAGATAAAGTTTCTCCTTCGGGAACTCAACCACATCCACCTAAACACACCAGACTAGTTAATAAAGAAGTCCCTGGTTGGCTCCATCTTCACAATGCTGCAGTTTGTGTAATAGTGAGTCCCAGATACATATCTTTATTGACTGCCGTTTTGCTTGCAAGATTTGGTCCCATTTTCTCAGTCTTTGGCTGAACAATGAATGTCCCTCTTGAGGTGCTAATTCTAATTGATCAACCTTCCATGCTTGAGATGAAGACTATTTTGCGACATATGGGTTGTTTGGAATGAGAGAATTACAAGAATTTTCAGCGACAAGGAGAGATCCATCAAAGTTATAGTTGGACACATCATTTTTTTGGCTTTATACTGGTGTAAACATGTTCCACCTTTAAACAACTACAGTTTAAACTATTTGGAAAGGTTTTTTTATTACTTCAATTGGATGAGATTTCTCCCCCGTGTAACATTTCATACCATCATTGTTTCCTACATAAAAAAAAAAAAAAAAAAAAAAAAAAAAAAAAAAAAAAAAAAAAAAAAAAAAAAAAAAAAAAAAAA
>NW_019272031.1:711029-716099 GCF_002738345.1 Cucurbita maxima | reverse complement strand
AAAAAAAAAAAAAAAAAAAAAAAAAAAAAAAAAAAAAAAAAAAAAAAAAAAAAAAAAAAAAAAAAAAAAAAAAAAAAACAGAAGAAATCCAATCAATGGCATCGTTCTCTAGACACAGACCATGTTTGATGGGCACAATACACTTCAAGAATTTAAATTTTCATCTTTTATTTTTTAAAACAAAAAATGAAATTTTTATTGAATAAATGAAAAAAGACTAGTGCTATAAAAAACGAACTCCACAAGGAGCGGAAAAAATAAACAAAATTGATAACGAAAAGAACGAAGCACGCACTAGTATTGAGGCTCAAACCAATCTTGAAACTCTAAACCCCACAAAAATGAGAGAGGATGCTGATGGCAAGAAAGAAAACACTTGGAAAGAAGGAAACCCCTAAAGCAAAACACGAAAAAGTGCCCTTTGAAATAACACAAAAAGGCCACCTTACAAGATAAAAATCCTGCAGAAACACAAGGGAAGCTCTGAAGACATAAAGATCCAAAATCAGGGACATCAACAAACCAAGCTGAAAAGAAACTTTAATGAAGCTATAGCCACAAAGAAAGCAAACAGACCAAGGAAAAATCTTGCTAAGCAAGAACCTTAGAAGCCAAAGGCAACAAAAAAAAATATACCCTCTGAAAGCCGCACAAAAAGCTACCAACAAAACGCCTAAAGATCACAAAAAGTGACAAAGAACCCTGCTGAAAGTAAGCTTTAACAGAATGTTGAGCCATAAGTAGAAACCTCCAAAGACAAAACAGAGCTGACAACAAAGTTTACAACTTGCTAACAACCAAAAAAGGGAACCTCAAAAAGAACGAGAAAAAAATAATAATAACTAACTGCAGGCTTTCAAAAAATTCTCGAAGAAGTGAGTGAACATCAACAAGAGCCTAATTCACTTGAAATCCAAGAGAACTTCAAATAAGAGACTAGGAGGTAAATAAGATACAACTTAACAATACCCGAACACAGTTTCCACCTGAAATAATTGACTGTTGAAAAATACTGGGGGGCAGACTAGTAAGGTTGCTAATCTAGAAAACTAAAAAATTTTAACCACAATATGTACTAGTTCAAATATAAACTAAAAACCTGCAAACAGTATAAACTAGATTCGGTAGTGTAATTGTTTTTTTTTTTAATTCATCCTAAAAAGGAGAATATAAACTAAAAAATTATCATAACTACTACCTTCCTTGAGCTTTTAGTACAGTAAGTTAGTGGAGAATTAGGTTAGATTTAAGTGTATTAAACTTACAATAGAGGCTGAGAGAAGAGTTAAACAATTTTTTACTTGAATAAGAACGTTTTAAATATAAGACCATTTCAGGCACATTGATAACCACTGAAGGTACAATATTTGCCCAAAGTTGATCATATTGACAAGTTAACCAAGAAGAAACAGACATTTGACATACTCCAAAATCTACAAGATCCACGTAATTAGAAATAGACACAAATAAAGATAATAAGTTAGCATTATATTCATTCTTCAGTGGAATAATCACCATAAATGCCGAGATAATAGTTGTCACAGAGGCTCCAATGAATCCCTCCCAAGTTTTCTTTGGAGATATCTTGATCAACGGGGTTCTTCCAAAGAAAAATCCAAAAAAGTATGCAGCAATATCATTTATTACAATGAGTGTTGCTGGAAGAAGAAACCTGCGCATACATTTGGCAACCTTTCAAAACAAACATATCTAAAGACTTTCGTACCAACAGAACATAAATAAATAAATAGATATCCAAAGACTTTATAAACTGTATTCAAGTCAAAAACAATATTAACTATTAAGAGAAATGGATCTAGATGCCATAAAATCCTAGTCACAAATTCTTACAGTGTTTCACATGCTCATTGACTGGGCATTAGACGGTTGGAAGGGTAATTTTGTAAGCACTTCTAAGCGTGGGGTTCTCAGTATTGTGGACTTACCATTTTCCACATTGAAAAGAGAATTACAACATAAATAAAATACGGAGAGAACCTTTCAAGCCGACTATACAAGACATGAAAAATGAATGATAAGAAAATTTTAATTAGCCATTTCTTTAAAATATAAATAAATAAATAAACATGTCCACCCCAGTCTTGAGCCAAAGTGGTCAGGTAGAAACCAAATCTAACCTTTGGTTTCAAACAAAAGCCTGTTTCCTCAAACATCTTACACCTAAATTCTAAGAGGTAATTAACACAAAATCCAACTCCTTGCATCATAGATTTTCATCAATCACAACAACCATCTTCCTTCTTTAAAGCATTTCTAAATTCAGATAAAAATACCAGCGCAAAAATAGAAAGGGATATTTCATCTCTAGTCTCAAAATTACTAATTAGAGAAAACCAACCAATATCAAGTTGAGAATTTACTCATTCTGGGCTTTCCTGTTAATTGATATAATATTTGAGGTTAATTACAATGTAATTAAATTAGTCGGATGCAGCAAAATGGCAGCCTTAGGAGTATTTGGCCTACAATTTCAAACTCACAAGCCCCAAACCGAGAATCTTCAACAATTAGTTGTATATGTTGTTGTATATGTTCGTTACAAATCAACAGGATTTCCTCCTATAATCTCCTGTGCGACATTAGTCTCTTGCAAGAATAAAGCTAAGAAAACTCTGTAGAAGAAAGTTAAGTAATAGATGCTACTGGCACATCCTATAATCTCCTGTGAGACATTAGTCTCTTGCAAGAATAAAGCTAAGAATACTCTGTAGAAAAAAGTTAAGTAATAGATGTTACTGGCAGTTCGTTGGCTAGCAAGATTTCGTCTCACGGATCCAATAAATGGATGACTATCTCTTGCACGAATTAGATCCATATAAATCCATGTAAAAGCATAACCGTATTGATTTCAATCTGCAGGCTCATACCTCACCTTACAAGAGTCAATAAATTAGCTGTTACCCATTCACATTCTTAGTTCATAGGAGAGATCTTGTATCTAATCACGATCCTACTCTTAAAGGAAAGCTGGAATCATGTGAACTGGTTCATTTGTTGCAATTTTGTGAGAGACTTGATCTAGCAAAGCTACTAAGAGTTTTGAAGAGTTAAAGAAGATAGAGGAGAGGTTATGGGTGGGTGCGTCTGTAACCATCACCTTAGAAAAGATTTTAATCATTCCCACAATTATTTTTCACCATGACTAATAAGAGTTCATTTATATTTTCAAGGTATCACATTACCGAAATTTTTGATGATTTTGTTCCCCTTAAGTTAGGCTAGTGTCTTGCTTGTACCTTGCCTAGGCTAAGAGCTCTTGCATCCTGACAAACTACAATTACTTTGAGAAGATGCTTAAAATGAATAATGTGATATAATGACCTGACGATTCTAAACTTCTTTCTTTGGAATCAAGTAATTCAATGATAAAAACCAAAGTCAGTGAAACTAATGCTTGTCATAATTTCCATGCTAGGCATATGTTTTGCATACGCCATAGATGGAATAATTTTATTTAAATATTTTATAAACTCATACCCTAGTATCCCGAGATGTTTACTATAAGAAACATATTAATACATAACAACCATAATATAGAGAAGATTACAAAAATATAGTTGCGTAAGAAACCAAGTGAAAGATCCCTCATGCTACTCATACCCTGATGTTAACAACTGCGATGCTACCAAGCAACAATTAGCTAAGCATTCAATGATCGGAAAGCTATATTGATGTACTTTTTGGGAGGAGGATTCCTCTACCCCAGCCTTTATGCTGTTCTTTCTTCTTTTTTATCTACAGAGTATATTTGAGGTTTCTTATTTGAGGAAGGAAAAAAAAATCTATCACGCAACATTAGCTAAGCAAATGGTCCAAAAGTAACCAAAACAAGGACAATTTTATCGTAGGGAGAAATAGGAGAAGTGAATGAAATAGAACTATGGACACTCAAAGCAAAATGAATTACCAGAAGATTCCTTCGAAGATGTTAGCAACAGTGAAAGAAGACTGTGTAAACACAACTATCAAGATCATGTGTGTCCATGCATACTGGCCAAACTGATATTTGTACATCTTCTTTTTTAAAGTAAGAATGAACCACATAAAACCTGATCCAGGCAACAAAATATGTTACTTCAACAGCCAAATTACCTTTTCAAAGGGGCAAAAAATACTGTAGAAAAACTACCCAGAATTCTAAATAACATGGATAGCGAGCATGCACTCATGAAAGAACAACTGAACCTTTATCATCAACAGTCAAAATAGAAGAATCTAGCAGACATAAAATGCCAATTGAAAATGATCCAGGTAATAACAAAGAGGGAGATGTCATAAATTCTCATAGCTGAAGTCGCTAAGCATAATACTAGTACCTACCTGCAATATACAAGAAATAACAAATGGCCATTTGATACTTGACAAGGCTGCTAACAAGCAGATACAGAACTTTATCTGTTGTTACAGTATTGACAAGCCGTTGACTGAGAAGACGGCCATAAACAAAAAACATTGCCGTGAAGAAGAAGTACCTACATAGTTTGAGAATCATCGATTCATTAACAGAATGGAACTTGATGGAAGAATACTAGCTGTGGCATTTTAATTGAAAACCATGAACTCTCATTAGTAGAATAAATCTTTCTTAATTTAAAAAAAAAAATTTAGATACATATAGTACCAGTTTAATGACCGGAATCCTGGGAGCTGCCTATCTTCATGGGTCCTCCTGAGTAGATTGAAGAGTTCTCGTGCCATAAAGATTTGGATTACAACCACCATAGCCATGATAAAGAGATGTCCAAGGTATATTGCTAATGCAAATCCTCCAATCATCCAGATAGATGAATAGGCACGTATCAACATCGACTTATATTTATTTCTATCATTAACAAGTAAATGGCTTCCATTTGACTTCAAATCCTCCGGAATCCCCTGAAAATTGGGGTGAAAATTGGGGAGAGAGAGCTCAACCACTCATTAATTTTACAAAACCATTACACAATCCAAGAACACTGAAAACATTTTTCCCCTGTAATCTCATTAAAAAGGAAAATGAACAAAAAAGGAAACAGTATCACCTATTTTTTTTTTTTTTTTTTTTTAACT
>NW_019272031.1:668444-710422 GCF_002738345.1 Cucurbita maxima | reverse complement strand
CCATTTTTTTTTTTTTTTTTTTTTAACTGTAGATAAACGCTAATCGAATAGCACCAAATTACCCAAAAAAAGAAGAGAAAAGAAAAATAGCATCGTTAGTAACTTCATTAACGAGTTCATCCCTAAGGTAACACAAAAGTAAATCGAAAAGAAAAGGGTGATAAACAAGAAAAAGGCAGATTAAGGAGGAGAAACCTCATTTGATCGCCTACGGTGTCGAAGCCGAGCACTAGGGCTGGACGGATAGTGGAAACTATTTTGTCTCTGCATGACTCTTCAAACCAGATCTCACATCAATGCAAGAATAGCTGGTAGAACAATCAGACAAAACACCTGCACATGCGTCATGCGATTAGGGGAGGCAAATGAATCAAGTCAACTCGGTTTCTGAAACCCAATGGCAACGAACAACATGAACAAAATTGAAGAATGAAAGAGCGAGTGAAACCTGGCGACGCAGAGGCAGAACGAAAAGCTGATCGCAACGTGTTGAGTTGGGAAGGGATTGCATAACATAAATCGAAGGAAGGAGAGAACGCGAACTCCAATGGAATATTTCAATACAATCCGTTTTCTTCTTGGAAGCGATTCACAACTGTCACTTCTTCTGTCTCACACGACATTCGATTATGATGCCCAAAATGATCTGTAAACACTGTTCAAAGATTACAGGACCCTAAAACTCATCAACCCAGGGATGAAAATTATAAAAAAAAAATCTATTTAAAAGATAATTTTTTAAAATATATATTTAAATTGAATGTTAGTCTTAATTAAAACAACGATTGGATTTGATTCATTATTTAAAAGGAGTTGTTTTGATTAAAAAATATATGACCCCAACAATTGATTTTGGTCTAAAAAAAATATGACATCGGGACAAATACAATTATTAATTTATAAAAATGACATCTTTTACGTCAAAAATAAAAAGATTTGCAATAAATAACCTTATATACCATTGGATATTTGCCATTTTTGTAGTTTTAAATATTTGACTTTTGAAATGAATTTCTAATATTCAAATATATTGAAATATTAGAGTTACAGGTTTATTTTGTTTTCTAAATTTTATTTATACATCAATTTAGTTATGAGATTCAATTAAAAAATATTATTTAAAAATTAAGATACATATATTACACATCAATTAATGAGTAATTTGAAATGGGTAGCATGAGTAATTTGGAGTGGGTAGTAATTTTTGGAACCATACGAGTGAATTTGGTGACCTAAATTTTTTTAGGTCACCGCCCTTAATTTTCTTGTTTAAATTAGAGGACGGCATGAATGTCTTTAATAACATGGGAGAAAATTTAAATAAAACATTTTAAATGAATTTATAGGTTTATACGTTTAATTTAAAAAAAGAAATAGAAATAAGATCGTCACCATAAAACGATAATCTTTTAAAACAACATAGCATGATCTTGAGCTCTGTTCGTTTCTGGGTAGGGTTGGATATGTGGTACTTCTCTACACATGCCCCACTCACATGGATCTACCAAGCGGGCTCGTATATGTACCCCTGGGTCTAATTTGGTCGGGCTAAACACACTAACGTGTTGTCGAATGCCACAAAAGGAAAAGAGTCGCATGATATCATGATGAACATAAATATAAAAGGTACGAGTTCGTACTAACATAACATAACGGGAAAGTATCCCAATGTACATGACATACATAAATGCATGAGGTTCCCATGGATTAAAATCAAAGCATAAAATCAAAATCATTTCGTTCTTCCTTTCATCCATGTCATAGCACACATGTGAGTCACGAATGCATAGTAATCATTATGACTTTCATATTGCATCATCTATAAACTATTACATGGCTTCACATGGCAAAGCATAACTGACACATATAGTTTTTCATTTCATTCATATCATGGCATAATAGAACATCACATACATAACATAACATCAGACGTTATCACATAGCATACATAAGCATAACATAACATTCTAGCACATGCAGGGGCCACTGAGAATTTGTCATCATACATCTTATAATTCTTCCTACACCAAAAGTAAGTCACTTACATGCTTGCCCTAGGCAAGAGTCACTATTTATTCTTCGTACCACCCTAAATCTACTCCTCATGGTCCAATTCAACCTATGATCTATCGATCTAGATAATATCAATTAAACTCCTTTTTGTTTTTGTTTGGCTACTAACCAAATTATGGCAAGTTATGATAAGTTTTCAACTCCTTTTGATGATAGATTCATGGTGTAATTTCCTAGAACATATAGATCATTTTGGTATTCCTTTTCTAGCACAATTTAAGAGACTTGTAATGAAATTAGTGTCATTTTGACGAAAAGTGAATTTAGAATTTTCACTTGCTGAAATGGTTTCGAAACAATAACTTTACTTGCAATACCTGGAGACTAACATTGTAATAGCTCAAGTCTACCACTAGCAGATATTGTCCTCTTTGAGATTTTCTTTCTGGACTTCCTCTCAAGATTTTAAAACGTGTATGCTAGGGAGATGTTTCCACACCCTTATAAAGAATGTTTTATTCCCTTCTCCAACCGATGTGGGATCTCACAATCCATCTGTCAACTACTAAATGATAATCAATGCATACTAATTTTCTATCTTAACTTCCATGGTCATTCTAGCATTCACTGTCATTGTCCTCGCTGGCACACCGCTCGGTGTCTAACTCTAATACCAACTATAACACCCTTAATTTTGTTACCTTAATTAGAGACGTCATTACATGCATGCCCTAATTAACATATCTGGACATTGAAATAAAACATTTGTAAATGAAGCCATGAACTTGCACATTTAATTTAAAACAAGAAAATAAAAATAACATAGTTTTTAAACACGATAAAAGTTTCGCCTATTCCCTATAGGGTCGAGACTTTATCCAAAGTACCATGTGTAAGCTTGTGACTGCAACAACCCACCACTACTCGAATGACAGTGTGACCTTTTGTTATCTTACGTAAACCTAGAATGAATTTCATGACATAATATCTCAAGCCGTTGAACCTTTTAGTACCCATCAAATTAATTAACCAATTGTTTGGACATATCCTTTAACAACTTTGCACGTGACCTACCACGTTGAAGAACTTAACCAACTTGAGATTCACTCACTATGCATCACTAATTTAGTGTGATATCCACGTTAAGGATGAGGAAAATAATCTCATGTTCCTTTTGTAAATATGAGGTAGGATGCTTACTTTTTCAATTGCCTTAGTACTCTAACTAGTTATCCCTTCATAACATCGTTAAACTTTACTAATATTCGTATATCATATAGCACATCCTTATACTATGACTAAGGTTAGCAAATTCTTTAACTTTCCAAAGCTCTTTGGTTGACTCATTGTAAGTGTGAGTTGTACTTGCATGTATTGAATGAGTCAAACTCAAAATTTTGAACAAACCTTCTATATTGTCAAAGTGAGGGAACATACAACTTTATATCTCCGAATAAGTGTAGACAAACTGATTTGTTTCTCGTTTAAAATGGTTCACTAGACCACATTCTATAATATTTAATGTCTTAAAGAAAATATTTTTGTTCAACTAAGACTCTTAATCGGAGAGTTTGGTATAACACTCACTGTACAGAGGTATCAAGTTTGCTTAAGGGCTCATCTTGTTATCCTTTTTGTCTCTAATTAGCCTCCTATAATCGATATGAATACTATTATAAAACATGTCTATAAAACCTCCTTGAATATTTTATTCATGAAAATTATTTAAGTGGTGAGAAATTGGTGAGAAATTAGTGAGCCCTAACACTATCACTCTAACTCACACAACTACGACGAATTCAGAGAAAACCTTTTAACCTTGTTTTCTTGGTTCATATGTTTGAGGAACCTTGTTTCTATATGAATGAATGTTTTTTCTTTTTAATCATTATCTGGATTAGCTCTTAATGTTCAATATATCGTCGCGTGAACCAATTCTTTCCTCTTAATGATTAGTGCTATTGCACTCTCTAACACAAATACTAAGGAGTGTGGAGTCCCGACTTAGTAACTCATGTGCCTATGGCTCAGTCTACCTCAACTCTACTATGGCCATAATCTTAAAAATTTCTAGTAGATTCAAAGCTCAGATCTCGTGTTGATATTAATGTTGGAATAACTTAGGTATAACATTCACCCTTAATTCAACCCTTCCTACTCTCTTCGAGGTGACTTGTTTCCTTCCTTTAACTAGATCATGACTTGATTAGTCTTTATGTGTTACTTTATCTTTTAAGTCACCAACTCCAAATCTTGCTAAAGTATCCAATCATTGACTACTTTGCTCCTACAATCCCGGTGCATAAACATTCCCAATAAGAGTGTTATTTCCTCCAATTTCTTTGTAACACTAAGGAGTGACTTAACATAACTCTCTTCTAAAACTAATATTCCAAAAGCATAATAGTCATTCTTATATGTAGTAAAAGTCAAGATACTTAAGAATTAGTTTCATATACACATCTTGTCACTTTATATTCATAACAAACTTTGATTCCTCACTGAGCTATAAAAAGTCTTTAGGGGTAGTTTCCTCATTTTTTTTTACCGTTCATACTTCAAACATGCTTCTAATACCCTCCTGAGATCTTGCATACTTAACATTAAGATCATAAATGAGTCTCATAAAAAATTTCTTCAACATTTGGGATCCTTTAGAATTTTAAAAACATTTTAGAATTCTTATAGGGGTATGTTGGTCATTTACCACCTCGAATCTTGGCTTAAATCCTCAAATATTCCAATGGTGTTGTAACTTTGTATAATTTCTTTAAACCATGAAATAAGGTTCCTCATCAAAGTCATGCAATTGAGAAGTCACTTTGGTCATAAGTCAGTGGTACATAATTTTAGGGGCATTTTGGTCATTTTACACTTACGTTCAGTCCCTCATCATAATCTAATGATTACTAAATTTCTTACCTAACCTTATCATGTCATACTAAGCCTTCTCCTAAACTTTCATGAGCAACAATCCATTTAGTGGATTTGTAGCTAAGTGAAATCAATTTTCATGTAGGCACTAATGTTGGAAAATCTTAATCTTAATTCCAACATTCTCACTTTCTTCGAGATAGATTGCTTTCTTCCCTCAACTAGACTAATAGTTTAATCAGTTTCATGATTACATTGTTCTCCGATTCAAATTCTCTAGACCTCATTTTAATAATTTTTTTCTTTCTATAACCATACAAAAAAGTATCACAGTCAGAGGATTGTTTCTTCCCACTCTTTTGTGATACTAAGAAGGAAGCTTAACAAAACTCTCTTCTAAAAACTGGTATTCTTACCTGTAATAAAACTTAGAATACTTAAAAATCCAGTTTCAAATAAGAATCTTGAAATTTAATATGGTATTACCTCTGAAACACCTTTGTATGGGTAGGAAAAATCCATGGTGGATCCAACACTCAAATGGTTTCCTAACTTTAAGACATCTCGAAAATCTCATACGATAGTCAATCTCCATAAATACTTATAGAACTTTGACTATGATCATAACGTTTTATCCAATCATGGCTCAATAACTTTAAATCAACTCACAACCACCACACCTTGGTCATTATCAAACTTAGCCTAAATTCAAAATAGAGATCACTTACCCACTAATCGGAGAAGATATTTATGGTAGAAATTTTATAAAACTCAATCTCAAATTCATGGCAATCTAAAAATTTTAATGTCGGTTTAAGCTCCCTTTAAAAGCCTGAAGTAGGGGTTTTCGTTTGGACCAAGAATCGAGCTAAGTCGAGCCTTCAACTATGATTTGTTATAGCCTCTTAGATTTTGGGTTTCTAAATCTCGGATTTCTTACAAATTTGAGAGCCATAGTCAACCATTTTTCTTCCAACTTGCTTTTACACCTTCTAAATGAGATTATCCACATGTTTGGTGATGAAATAAAGTGTTGAAGGTGCCTCAGGCACAACTTCCAAATTTGGTCCGCCATTAAAGGAAGAAGGTTGAAGCTCGAACATTAAATCTTAGCCTACACACAAATTTATCAAGAGAAACATATCTTGTTCGATTTTTGCACCTCCAAAGAATATTTTCATAGAAGACCACAAAGGTTAACAAGACTTAGAGCGTGTCCAATTGAAGAAAATTATTTTTGTGTAAAATTTTGGGGTAAGGATCGAAATCTTACCTACAATCCATTTTCTTCAAAATTGAGTCTTTCTTTAGCTTTATTAGATTAAGTTAAGCGCTTTTGATGAAGAAATCGAGAGATCAGGTTGCCTAAGGCAACAAAATTCTGCTTTCAAATAAGTTGCAGACATATGATCAAATTCCAAAATTAAGACCATGCTTTTTAAGACATTGAACAAATCTTTTAACGCACGGAAATATAAGAAAGAAATTTTAGAAACATGTAGAAGGTCCCACTAATATTTGAACTTAGGTTATTGGATTCAAAGTCTAATGTCCTAACCACTAGACCATGGGACCACAAATATCTATAAGACTTGTCTGTAATAAATCTATGAACTTTAAAAAATAATAGTATCTACACAAGCTACAATACACTTAATGGTAAAAAAGTACATGTAAATAAAATATAGATTGTCAAGATTTAAATATGATATCCAAAAAGCACCCTAAGCGAGAATCGTACCACTGGACCAAATGCCCACGTAAATTTTTTTTTATTGAATATATTATTATTTCATTCATTTATTTGATTTGGATATTAATAAAATCCATGTGCAAGTATTATAATCCTATCTTTTAGTCTTGACCCGATGCAACTAAAATTATTTGTACGAATAGGTGTAATAACCAATTATATAATGTTCCGATTTGGATAGACAATTTCAATTGATTAAAATCTATATTTTTTTAGTACCCAAGTGGTTACTCCTCTACCTATACTTCCATTCGCTACTTATAGTCTTATATGTTCGATTTTTTTTTTTTTTTTGGTAGAAATATATGGAGAAAGTGGATGATTAGATGTTATATATTAGATTTGTGAAAATTATTGGGAACTAATTTATGTTATCCAATCGCGGAAAAATTATGTTTTTTATTAAAATAAATCTCATCCGGTCACTTATAATAGTAAGAAGGGATAAGATGAGATATTTATTCATATAATTCCTATTTATTAAATGCATTACTCATCAATAAAAATGGGTAGAGTGGCTTCTAGGGAAAAAAAAAATAATTAAAGCTAATTATTTCCAAATTAGCATGTAGGCTGATGGTGGTCGATGTAGTGTCTGCAAAGCCTCCACTTTCCTTTCAACTCTAGTATGAAACCATTGAGTTAGACATGAAGTTGATTAGGGATGTGCCACTTGATACTTTGCCCTACCCAATGGCTCTGTCTTATAGGAGGACGTTCTTATAGGAGGGCGTTGATCATACAGGTTATCATTGATTTCTATGGTAACATGTAGGAGGTCGTGGGTTTGACTCCCACTATGATCGACTAAAACATTAGACCTTCATTTGGAGAACACATCTCCTCACTAAAGTCTCTTTATACATTCATAAAGATGTAGTTGGTTATCACGTTAGTCTAACGCATTATAGGTGTTTACCATCCATATTACCATGTAGGAGGTGAAGAGGAATGGTCAACAAAGAAGACACGAAGGAAAAATGACAAAACCTGGCCCAAACACGAAAACAAACTTGGCCCAATCTATGGGTGCTCCCACCTACAACCCACAACCCAAACAGGCCCTTAGCCTAAGTTAGCAAATTTTCACCGTTTCGACCATTCCAAAGCTGACTTTCACCATGCTTGAGGCAAAAAGGCAGTATAAGGGTAAATTTCTCAATATGTCGGCTAAGCCAACCAAGTAAATGGTCCTACCATCATTTGATTATGATGCGAGATGATTATTCTAATAGAAAAGGACACCCGACAATAATTGGAGAAGTTTAGAGGAACGGGAGCGAACATACTCAAGTTAGGAAAAATGTCGGCTAGGACCAACCAAGTAAGTGGCCCTGCCGTCATTTGGTTATAATTATGTGATGTATGATGACACGTGCTCGTGGTGCTATATGCAAACTGATATGAGATGATATGTGATTGTTATGTTGTATTGAGTGAATTGATATGTTTGTGATATGATATATTGAAGGCATGACTCATGATATGTTATGTGATGTACATGATGAGATTTGTTATATCTTGAAGCATGAAAACGTTATGATATAGCATATGTGTCTAATATGAATGATATCATATGATGTACATGCATAACAACGAACTAGCATGAAATACAACCCTTATATGATATGTTGAAGGAATGATATAATATTATTGACACTCAAAACGCGAACTATGTGTCTAATATCAAACTTTAAGATATGACATATGTGTATAATGTCTCTAATATGAACGATATGATATGGCATGGTATATGCGTCCGTATACTTCCTAAAATTTGTTGGCCAGCAGCCAGAGGCTGGTCAAGCCTGCAACTTGCGTACGACCTGCGCCTGCTCTACAATCCGAAACAAACCTATAAACCCAAGGCCCAATCCCAGCTCGACCCAAAACCCAATAATCAACCTAGTAGCCCAAACTCATTTGTGGCCGAGCTCGCGATCGAAGCGGCGCAGTTGTAGTCGACGATCCGTAAGCCATCAAGAATCGTGACCCAAACAAGAATTTCGATCCACGCCTCGACTCGAGATGCCTGCGTTGTCGTGTCCGGCTCAGATGTTGGCACATGTCAAGTTGCAGCGCAAGCTGCCCTTCGGCTTGAGTGGATTGGACGGCACAGCGGTGGCTATTCGACTTGATTTTCCATTTTTTTCCTGAATTTCCACTGTTTCGACTCTCTTGGACCTGTTTTCAACCCCGATTAAGGTAATTGAGGTCGTTTTAAAGCCATATTTCACATTATTAATTGGATTTTAAATTAATTGTGAAATACCAACAAAAAGTGACGAACAATGTGATAGGAAACAAACCCTGGCGACCTTTGGAGCAGCGAGGAACTGGAGCTTACGTTTAGCATAATTAGGGAGAACTCCAACTAAGACTAACCAAGTAAGTGGTCTTAATATAAGATAAGCTTGAAATTGTATGTGTTACAATTTATGATGTATGAGTTATGCTGATGTATGAGTTGTATCGTAGAATGTCGTATACTAGTATTTGATAATGTATGAGTATATGGTGATGTATGAGTTATGATGCTTGATATTGTGCGTAATATATATATTTCGATGAATGACGTACTTGATATGCTTGATGCAATTTATGGCAATATGATGATTATGATGATTACATGACGTTTGTCTTAATATGTTGATATTTTTCATATTAAGCATGATATATGATGATGAGTCTCATATTGCATCATGTTGATAGATCGACATAGGACACAACTCTAAGAGCATGAAAATGATATTAATATAAATATTCAATGAGCATGTGTTACTTAATGTAACAAAGAAATGAGATTAGAGGGTTGTGTCATTAGAGATTATAAGATGGAAACTAGAGGCCTCATGCATCTTGTTTGTTCATAAGCATAGGGATACTTCCTCAGAGACGATGAGTGTGGACGCGCATGGTATGATAATAAGGGTATTCATGGAGAGCATAACACTAAGGGGTTCCGTTGACCTCCGGACGTCGCTATAGATTAACTTAATCAGAGAGGGTCCAGGGGTGTGTGAGCCCCATAGAGATTCACACTTGCACGTGTGTGTCGTGTGTAGGGAAGTACTATACATTCATATTAGTTCGAGACCGGAGGCCAACATTAGAGAACAAAGATAGGTCCGAAGAGCATGATTGTTGCATGTGTTTGTTAGGTTTTGAAAGAAGAAGAACTAAGTCAGAAACATAAATAATTGGAGTTTGAAGTGATCATATTAATACTAAACTTGTCTTTTATAACTTTACAAATAACAATAAATAGAAACTAACCACACACATGTTCCAAAATAGTTAAACTAAATACCTACAAATACTCCAATCAAATTCTTCAAACAATCCCTCGTTGATAACTTATTAGTTGTCCAGAATTAGTAAGTTAGAAAAACTCTGCAGATAAAGTTCTTCAGTCAACTTCTAAATGCTTCTAATTTTAGAGGCTTTGTCAAGAAATGAGCAAGATGATTTCAGGTACCACAAATAATAAATCAACGGTTCATTCTTTTGTAATTATCACACATTAGCTTGTTTCTTCTATTTGAGAGTGACTACTCTCTTTGAGTATCCTTCTCATCCAAACACCTTGACATTGCACAGGCACTAGCAGCAACAAACTCAGCTTCTATGGTTGATAAGGTGACTATAGGCTGCTTTTGAGAAGACCAAGGTACTGCTCCTCCACTCATCCTAAACACATAGCCTGAAGTACTCTTGCTATCTTCCATGTCTCTTTCCTAGTCACTATCAGCAAATCCAATTAAATCAATAACTTCTCCATTTTTTTAAAATACACCATAATCTACCATACCTTTCAAGTACTTTAAAACCCTTCTAGTTGCTGCAAAATGTTGTTGTATTGGACATGTCATAAAACGACTAATCAAACTTAAAACAAACATGAGATTAGGACGAGTAGATGTGAGATACATTAGACTTCTCACTATGTGTTTACACAAAGTTACATCTACTTTTGCACCATTTTCATCTTTGCCAATTTTCTGTCCTGGAACAATGAGATTACAAACAAAATTGTAATTCTCTGTGCTAAATCGATTTAAAACTTCCGCAGCATACTTTTTTTTTACCTATAAAAATACCATCTAATCTTACCTCTATTCTAAAAAAAAATCTCATTTGATCGGTTTAGTTGCTTCTTCTGTGATTTCCCCTTCTTCGTTTTTAGCAACTGATTCAATTGTTTCAGCAGCTAGTAAAGTCGTTTCCTCCATGATTTCTTCTTATTCAGCTGTGTTCTTATCAATTTCAATATTTTTCCCCAGTCCAATTTTGTTTCACCTTAAAAAAATTTCAACCCCATTCACGATCTTCTTTGAAAGCTGCATTATGACTTACTATAATTTTATTTGTATTTGGATCAAACATTCTATAGCCTTTGGATTCGTTGTTGACTCAAAATAAAAAAAACATGTTATACTTTATTTTCAAGTTTGCTTTTCTTAGCATCTGGAATATGAACATGTCTCACACATACAAAAACTCTGAAATAATCTACTAATGGTTTCACTCTGCTCCAAGCCTCTTCTCGTGCCATGCCTTTTACTTCCAGAGTGGGTGATCGAATCAAAATGTGAAT
Source organism: Cucurbita maxima (assembly GCF_002738345.1). Lineage (NCBI taxonomy): Eukaryota > Viridiplantae > Streptophyta > Magnoliopsida > Cucurbitales > Cucurbitaceae > Cucurbita > Cucurbita maxima. The sequence continues at coordinate 699,185 of NW_019272031.1, read as the reverse complement.
CGTCCATCTGACTGCTTCAGACAAAAAAATTTTAGGCACTTTCTTCTCTGTCAGCATAGCTCTTACCAAGTTCATAACAGTGCAATTTTTGCGTTTGGCCACTTCATTTTGTTGTGAGGTATAGGCTGTGGTCAATTGTCTTTTCGCTCGCAGAGTTGAATTCTCTTCATATATTTGTCCACATTTCATAGGCATTCCAATTTCCTTTTCCATCATTGTTTTGAAACATTTGAGAATTCTCATCCTCTATTTGTTCTTACACATTTTATATGCATTCCAATTTCCTTTTCCATCATTGTTTTGAACATTTAAGATTTGAAATGACAAAATGTTTCTAATATCTCTACAAGAAAATAACTCCATGCCTTCCTTGAAAAATCATCTATAAAGCACAACAAGTACTTTTTCTGGCCACTTGAAGCTGGTGAAATTGAACCACATAAATCTGCATGAACATGACCCAATTTTTCCGTTGCTCTTCATTTACCCATTTTTTTTAAATGGAGTCCAATGTTGCTTGCCCTTCACACATGCCTCATAGGTGGTGTTTGGAGGTACAATTTGCGGCAGGCCTTTCACCATGTTTTTGTGTTTCAAGGTGCACAAGCCTTTGTAGCCGAGATGACCATAACGATGGTGCCAAAGTGTTGACTGATCCGTATTTGAAACTTGGAGGCATCTTCCTTCATTTGTTGTGGTAGATGGTTCAGTAAGCAAAATAAACAGCCAATTTGTGCTCATAATTGACTCTGTTATTTTTACTTTTTGTGGATCATAAATGCTACCTACACCATCTTTGAACAACATTACTATTCCTTTTCATGTAGTTGTTTAAGGCTCAAGAGATTATTTTTGAATTCAGGTACCCATTACACGTTACTAATAGTGTAACGAACCTCACACAAAGTTAATTTTATTGCACCCTTTCTCGTAACTTTCATACTTGTATTATTTCCAAGCTTGACAAGTTGGGAAAATGTCTTGTCTAAGCTTGAAAACATATCTTCACTTGCACACATATGGTGTGGGAAGCTAGAAATTAAGAACCAAGCATCACTCCTTTTTGTTTCATATCTTTCCATATGAGCCATTAACGACATTTCATCCTCTTCTTCTAGCCCTACATAATTCAATTCCTCATTCTACACCTATAACATTCAACAGTTGCTTAGTTAAAAGTTGATCTTCCTCTTCCGCGTCCTCTACCCCTGTAAGTTCCTCCGCGTCCTCTGCCCCTGTAAGTTCCTCCGCGTCCTCTGCCCCTGTAAGTTCCTCCGCGTCCTCTGCCCCTGTAAGTTCCTCCGCGTCCTCTGCCCCTGTAAGTTCCTCTTCCTCTGTTATTTATTTTTGTTCGACCTTCGACTTTTAGAACTGGCTCCTCTCCATTATGGCTGGATCTTCAAAAATTTTGTCCATGCACCACTAATGAACTTTTTAATTCATCAATGGACATGTTATCAGTATCTTTAGATTCCTCAATGGATACTACAACATAAGTAAATTTTTCGGTTAGCATATGCATAATTTTTTCTACAATTTTCTTGTCAAACATATCTTCTCCCTTGCTTCTCAATCTTGTTGGATATTATCATCACTCTTGCAAAATAATCTGTGATACTTTCATCCTCTCAATCTCTAGGATCTCAATTTCTCTCTCTAATGCATTAGGAAGAAATTTCTTCACTTTTTGGGTTGCACCAAATTTTTGGTTCATTGAATCCCAAACAACCTTGGCTGTGCAGCGATCCAAGATTTGTTCAAAGACAGTACGATTAATTGTCTGGAAGAGATAATGCTTTAATTGGTGATCTTTGAGTTTAGCATCATCAAGGTTTTGTGTCTCAGTCAACATTGTTCCTTCCTCTGGTTTTGAGAAACCAATCTTTACCACACTCCATAGACCATTTACCACACTCCATAGACCATTTACCACACTCCATAGACCATTTACTTTGAGCAAATTTTCCATCAGCTCTCTGAGCAAATTTTCCATCAGCTCACTCTAATGATCATAGTGACGATCGAAGCGAGCGATCTTCGTTAAAGTTTTGTCTTCACTCATACTCTCTATTTGATCACTAAAAAATTGCTACTCTATAAAGCACAGTGGTGGCTCTGATATCAATTGGAGTTTGAAGGATGATATTATTGAGTATCTTTTATAGCTTTACAAATAACCAAAAATAGAAACTAACCCCAAATCTTACAAAATATTTAAACTAAATACATAAAATACTCTACCTGTCCAAAAGAACTAATCTTTATTTAACTATTTTTGACAGTATTTGCATTGCCCCTTATAGTGGGCCACTAACATAGAATAAGGTAGACTCATATTTAAAGTCTCTTATGTTAAAATAGGTTTTTTTGCCTTCGATGGTTTTAAATTATTCTGTATTTGTTTTTATTTTTTTCTAAATTTAAGTATTTCGTATTTAAACACGTAACAGCATGACTGTATTTTCAAGAGAAGAGGACGTTTTAAATGTTTTCGAGATTTATATTATAGATGATGTTTTCTTTTAAGAGTTATAATTTTGGGTTAGTACAATTGGTATTAGAGCTCTAGGTTTTAGATTTTGTAGACTACCTTACGATGTATAGAATAACCTACAATGTATATAATAGCCTACGATGTAGGCTTGTCACATTCCATGGTCCCAAAGTGGATGCTTTGTCACTGTCAGGTATGCCTTGCATAAGATAAGAAAAGAGAGACGTTTTTTAATAGTTGATAGTTTTTTTAGTGGAGAGACTATAAATACCTACCAATTATTGTATAAAAAACAGATTTGATAATGAAATTTAGCTCTGAAATTGAGACTTTCAGAGAAATTTGAGATCATTTTTCCCATTTCTAAGTTTCATACAATTATTGTGGTAGATTGCATCTGAACCATTCAATCAAGCATTGATCAAGTTCGATTGTTGAGTGGCTCAATTTAGAAAAAGGTTCCAAATATCTTTGATCTTAATTGGTAATCTAATTCTAGTCATCTCTCGGTTGATCTGAATTTTGTATGAGAAGATGTTAATTTCATTGATTAAAGGGTTCATGCTTCAACAAAAGCTTGGATCGTTTGGTTGAGGATTAGGGTTGTCTTATCCTCTTTCTTGGATTTCTTCTAAATTCGAAAGCTAGTCCACAATTTTTATTCAAACTTGTTTCTACACGTTCTAAATAAGATTACCAGCAAGTATGTTAGAAAGATCGAGGACAAAAAATGCACCTCACCTATGTACCCAATTCAATCCCCCATTGAAGGCGCTCGAGAAAGCTTGAATTTATAATTCATGGCTACACGTAAATTGTCACTTCTCATCCATTCCATTGAATTTTTGAACCTCCAAGTAACATTTTCATAGAAGAGCTCAAAGACCAAAATGTCCGAGGGAGTGCCCAATTTAAGAAATTAATTTTCGTGTAAAAATTGGGGTAAGTTTCAATTTTCTTTCTATAAATCTTCTCATTAAAAATTGATGATTCCATAAACTTTAGGGGACTAAGATAGACAATGTTCCTGAAGGAGTCATGGCCTAAGGATGTAAGGATCTAGTTGCTCAAGAAATCTCATTCTCACGTTATGGGTTGAGTTGTAGACCGAGGGAAGAAATCCAAAATTAAGTCCACACACATAGATTTGTCCCTCCAAAATGAATTTTTAAGCTCGAGGGAAGTATAAGGACGAATTTTCGTGAAGAAATCATGGCCTAAAAGTACCTTGATTGTTTCAAAAAAAATTAGAAAATCCAGTGGGTTTACTCCATACGCAGAATCCTATTATTATCTAAATTCGACGAGCTATGACTCGAGCTACATTACACTTAATGGTAAGAAGTTAATCCTTAGATCTACCTTGAAATTCTATCTTTAATTTTCATGAAATTGAGGGGAGAAATGCTCAAAACATATCTAAGATGATTTACTTTCAAACAGCAGCACAACGATTCACACGTATCTTCTTTCTTTCAAAAGAAGAAGACGATGACATGGGCGATTCAACAAAACCGGCCACGCAAGCCTAAAATCCAGTACTCCGTTAGTTCTTTTTTTTTTTTTTTTTTTTTTTAAATTTTAGCACTCTTCCTGACTCATTCTTTGGAAAGAAAATTTGGAGTCATTCAAGTATGGAAAGCTCGAAAACGGAGGTCCTGAACACCAATGATGAGGTATAAAGTCATCTAGAACTTTTCTTAAGAAATACATATAGGAAGTATGAACCTTAATTTTAGCATGAATTAAGGGAATATGGAAGAAAAATACTAAAAACCATAAGTTAAGGTCCTGAATGAGCGTTTTTTCTTCATAAACAAGTAACATAAAAAATAATTTACTAAATCAACACCATTGTCCATGAAATTTTAAGGCTGAAGATAATATGACATGTTGAGGGCATATATTAAATTTGGTAGTCATTGGATAAAGATAATTGGCAAAACCAAGAAATGATGCAAATGACCAAAATGCCCCCATGACGGTTGCCTTCTGTTCAAGACCTAAATGGCCTCCAATTGACATGAAATTTTGTAATCGACCTTGTTTCACATGATTAAGGATTATGTAAAGTTTCAAAATAGTTAGAACACATTTAGAGGCTAAATCAAGACTTATAGATAAAATGACTAAAACACCTTTAGGTTACCTTTAGATATTTCAAAGTCCACATCCCCTCTAAATAACTTAAAACGTTAATAAAAGTTTATGCATGAGGACATAAAGATCTATATATTGGAGTTTAAGTTACTTAGATCACAGTTAAGGCTTAAAAGGAAATAATCCTTGTGACTGTGACTCTAGTCAAGATCCGTTACTATGGTGAGTTCTTAATTTATGAAATTTATGTAGGCCATAAGAAAGTATCCGTTACTATGGTGAGTTCTTAATTTATGAAATTTATGTAGGCCATAAGAAAGTATTTTATGACGTAAGCCTCAAGAATTAAGAACCTAAGAACTCATGAAACTAATGGAATGTTCTAAGGACAAGAACAAAGGAAAAGACCAATGCAAGGTGTATTTGAATTAAGAAAAAAAGAATGTTTGGTACCACTCAAGAATAAAGGACCAAGGTCCTCATGTCCTATGGTACAATATGTTCATGACTCATACTACATCACTTGAAACGTAACAAATTTTGGATGTAGGTTTGCAGACTGCAGTGCTTGAAAGGTAAAAAGCATTGGATGTAGATTTCAGACTAAATCGCTTACGATGTATGAAACCTTGGGTGTAGGTATTCAGACTATGGCGCTCAGAACATATGAAGCCTTCAGCGTAGGTATTCAGACTACACTGCTTAGAACGTATGAAGCCTCTGGTGTAGGTCTACATACTACATCACTTGAAACATAAAAAGCGTTGGATGCAGGTTTCAAACTATATCGCTTTGATTGTGAGACGCCTTAAGGTATAGGTTTTAGGTTGTATTGCAGGGAATGCATAAAGTCATGGAGGCAGGTTCCGACTATGTCGCTTGGAACACAAGAAACCTTGGACGTAAGAACAAACTGTGTCTCTTGGAACGAATGAAACCTTAGACATAGATTGTCGCGTTCATTACTCATACCGTAAATATTAGGGGAAATGTCTTATGCAACAGAAGAAGAACTAAGGAAAGAACTTAGAACAAGACTAAGCACAAGACAAGAATAAAAATTAAAATACGAATCAAGACCCAAGTTATTCGGACTTAGAACTAAAGTTTTGAGATCAAAATACAGGTTAAGACCTCATATCCCAGAGCCAATGTTCTTAGGGTAGATTATGAAAAGAACTTAGAAAGCTATGATAGAACTTAAGAGCCTACGTTCTAATGATAAGAATAAGAATCGAATCCAAGTATCTTATAGAAGAGACACAACTCATCAAATCCAACTATCAAATTCAAAATGGAATTCAGTTGCCCACTAATCATAGAGAATATATATTGCAAAAATTTTATAAAACTCAATTTCAAACCGAGCTTCCAAATTTGGCCTGTCATTAAAGGAAGAAGGTTGAAGCTCGAACATTAAATCTGAGCCTACACCCAAATTTTGCACCTCCAAGGAAGTCCAACATTAAATCTGAGCCTACACCCAAATTTTGCACCTCCAAGGAAGTCCAATTGAAGAAAATTATTTTCATGTAAAATTCGGGAGTAAGGAAACAATTGAGCGCTTTTGATGAAGAAATCGAGTTAATAGTCCTAGATAAGGTTGCCTAAAGAAACAAAATTATGCCTAAGTAATCAAAGAAATATGGAAAAGGTCCCACTGAGATTTGAACTCGAGTTATTGGATTCAAAGTCCAATGTCCGAACCACTAAACCATGAGACCACAAAAATTTGTAAGTTTGTGTGTAATAAATCTATGATCTTTAAAAAATAATAGTATCATATTTGTTTCTTATAGATCTCTAAATTTTAAAAATGATTTATGTGACTTTGTTTCAAGCTTCGTATTTGATAGAGTTTCATGACTTAAATATGATATATGGGTGTCTAACTCGAGCTACCATACACTTAAAAGTTATTCTCCAATGTCAAGTTGAACACACCTTTTAAGTACATGTAAATAAAATAGAGATTGTCAAGACATAGATTTGATATCTATCGGTCATTATATCATATTTTGCATTACTACCTACAATTCCATGTAGGTACCTCAATTAGGAAAGGAGAATTAATAAGAGAAGATAAACATGAACATTGTTTAAAAAAAAGTTTGGGGCATTCCGAGAATTAAACTCGAGACCTCTCGCACCCTAAGCGAGAATCATACAACTAGCCCAATTGCCCACTTGTGATAATTTTTTTTTATTGAATATATTATTATTTCATTCATTTATTTGATTTGGATATTAACGAAATCCATGTGCAAGTATTATAATCCTATCTTTTAGTTTTAAACCGATGTAACTAAAATTATTTATACAAATAGGTGTAATAACAATTATAGAATGTTAAGATTTGGATAGACAATTTCATTTGATTAAAATCTATATTTTTTTTAGTACCCAAGTGGTTACTCCTCTACCTATACTTCCATTCACTGCTTATAGTCTTGTATGTTAGTTTTTTTTTTTTTTTTTTTAGGTTGGGTATAAATATATGGAGAAAGTGGATGATTAAATGTTGTATACTAAATTTGTGAAAACTATTGGGTACTAATTTATGTTATCCAATCGCGAAAAAATTATATTTTGTATTAAAATAAATCTCATTAGGTTACTTCTAACTGTAATAAGATCAGATATTTATTTATATAGTTACTATTTATTAAATGCATTATTCATCAATAAAAATGGGTAGAGTAGCTTTACTAAAAAAAATAATTAAAGTAAATGCAAAACAGTTGATGTTATTTCCAAGTTAGCATGTAGGCTGATAGTAGTCAATATAGTGTCTGCAAAGCTTCCACTTTCATTTCAACTCTAGTATGGAACCATTGAATTAGGCATGAGGTTGGTTAGAGATGTGTCACTTGATAGTTTGTTTGATTGCCCTACCCAATGGCTCTGGCGTTGATCATGCACGTTATCATTGATTTCCATGATAGCATGTAGAAGGTCGTGGGTTCGACTCCAACTATGATCGGCTAAAACGTTAGACCTTCATTTGGAGAACACATATCCTCCCTATAAAGTCTCTAATTAATTCTAGAACAAAATTTGTAAATCATCTGGTAGTGTGACGTAGTTGGTTATCACGTTAGTCAGAAAAATGACAAAACCACGACAAAACCTAGCCAAAACACGAAAACAAACTTGGCCCAATCTGTGCATGCTCCCACCCACGACCCAAACAGATACTTAGCGTAAGCCTGCAACACACATCCACATTTCATTATGATACGAGATGTGACTATTCTAATAGAAAAGGACAACCGACAATAATTGGAGCAGTTTCCATAGAAAAGGACAGCCAACAATAATTGGAGCAGTTTAGAGGAACGGGAACGAACATACTCAGGTTAGGAAAAATGTTGGCTAGGACCAACGAAGTAAGTGGCCCTACCATCGTTTGGTTATAATTTTGTGTTGTATGATGACACGTGCTCATGGTGCTATACGCTAACTGATATGTGATTGTTATGTTGTATTGAGTGAATTGATATGTTTGTGATATGATATGTTGAAGGCATGACTACCGTCGTTTGGTTATAATTTTGTGTTGTATGATGACACGTGCTCGTGGTGCTATATGCTGACTGATATGTGATGATATGTGATGATATGTGATTGTTATGTTGTATTGAGTGAATTGATATGTTTGTGATATGATATGTTGAAGGCATGACTACCATCGTTTGGTTATAATTTTGTGTTGTATGATGACACGTGCTCGTGGTGCTATATGCTAACTGATATGTGATGATATGTGATTGTTATGTTGTATTGAGTAAATTGATATGTTTGTGGTATGATATGTTGAAGGCATGACTCGTGATATGTTATGTGACTGTTATGATATATGATATGATATGATATGATATGCGCATGATGAGAATTTTTATGTGTGGAAGCATGAAAACGTTATGATATGACATGTGTCTAATATGAATGATATGATATGATTGACATTCAAAACGACGAACTAGCATGAAATACAACCCTTATATGATATGTTAAGATATGATATTTTGAAGGCATGACTCGTGATATGTTATATGACTGTTATGATATATGATATGATATGATATGTGCATGATGGGAATTGTTATGTCGGGAAGCAAGAAAACATTATGATATGACATATGTGTCTAATATGAATGATATCATATGATTGACATGCATAACGACGAACTAGCATGAAATACAACCCTTATATGAAATGTTAAGATATGATATGTTGAAGGAATGATATCATAGGATTGACATGCAAAATGCGAACTATGTGTCTAATTTGAAAAGTTATGATATGACATATGTGTATAATATATCTAATATGAACTATATGATATGGCATGGTATGTGGGTCTGTACTCATCATAATGGGAAAATATCTCAATTTCGACCGAATTGAGCACAAAGAAAACGAGTTCAGTCGAACAACATAGCGAGTCTAAGGGTGAAATCAAGCTTGAAAGGAATGGGCGTAGGCTTAATAATGAACACCGCTTCTCGATATGAAATTAATGACTTAAAAGACAGATGGTAAATACACAGTTATGCATCGGATCCACATACTTTCCATCCCCATATGATAAGTAGGAATTCAAACGCAAAAGTATAAAAATATATATTTATATTAAATTATATGCATAAAATATAAAAAATGGTTGCATAGCGCAGTGGATTAACACGTTTAATTTTGGATTAGAAGGTCGTGAGTTCATAAATTTTTTATACCATGAATCCTTTGTAAATATGATTGATTTAGGGTCTCGTAGTTGGCCTACGAGACCAAGTTTTTTCAATACTCTCATCATCCACACCCCTGGACAAACAAAGAGAAAGCTACATAATCATGCCAGTATATGCTATTAACTCTTTATTATCCTCTTCCCGATAAAGAACTCTCAAATCCATAATGTCTTTCAATTATCTAATTTGCTTCGATCTAAAGGGTACAAACATCATTTTCTCAAGTTGTATAGTTGTCACTAGTAAGTAGTCAAATTTTTAGCGGCCAATATTAAGATTAAAGATGTAAAAACTATTCCATCAATTCTAAAATAAAGAATAGGGATTTGAATTTCTAATTTTATGTTTGTTTTTACTCTTACTCGGAGTTTTATAACATGATATCATAATATAGAACAAAACTTGTAAATCATCTAGTGGCGTAGTGTAGTTGGTTATCACATCAGTCTAACACGGTAACAAATCGAAACTTTAAAAAAATATTTAGTTGCTGGAAATTTTGTGACATGCGCGAAAGTCGTGTTCCCCCAACCCCTCACAATGCTCCCTCGACCTTCAACCATCGCCACATGAACGTTAGCAACCACTCCAAGACACTCAGACCACCTGCAACGAAGAAGAGAGTGAGAAACTGAGAGAGAGAGAGAGAGGGAATTATCAAGAACGCCGACGAGTTCCAAAATGAAACCCACAACCTTAAATCGTTAGATTTGACATCAAAATGCTTGAAACACGTCGTGAAGAGAAGGTCAACTGTCTAGGACACGTTCCACACTGTATTTTTGTCATCGCCATCATGAAAAAGGAGATCAAAATTGAGTTTTAAAAATATCGAAGATTTGTCATTACAGGTGCCTACAAGCAACGAATATTCATGGAAGAGAAGAGGAGAGGAGATAGGGAGAGAAAAAAGAAAGAAAAGACATCAACAACGTCGCGGAGAGGAGAGAGAAAATCGTGCAAGGAGTTGAGAGAAGAAGAAAAGATTCGTTGGATCTAGGTCGGACTTGATCCAAACTCGATGCCCAGCACGTAAGCCCGCGACCCAAAATTCGTTGGCCCAGCAGCTAGAGACTGGTCAAGCCTGCGACCCGCGAACGACATGCACCCACTCTACAACTCGAAACAAACCTATAAACCCGAGGCTCAATCCCAACTCGACCCAAAACCCAATAATCAACCTAGTAGCCCAAACTCATCAGCGGCCTAGCCCGCGAACCAAAGCCCAGTGGCGTACCTACAACCGATGACCCGCGAGCCAACATGAATCGCGATCCAAATAAGAACTTTGACCCATGCCTTGACCTGAGATGTCTGCGTTGTCGTGTCTCGCTCATATGTCGGCACATGTCAAGTTGCAGTGCAAGCAGCCCTTCGGCTTGAGCGGATTGGATGGCGCAGTGGCAATTATTCGGTTCGATTTTCTAATTTTTGCCTGATTTCCACTGTGTCAACTCTCTCGGACCTATTTTCGATCTCCATTAAGGTAACTGAGGTTGTTTTAGAGCCGTATTTCACATTATTAATTGAATTTTCAATTTAATTGTGAAATACGAACAAAAAGTGACGAACAATGTGATAGGAAACAAACCCTAGCGACTTTTGGAGCTTGTGTTTAGCATAATTAGGGAGAACTCCAACTAAGGCTAACCATGTAAGTGACCTTACTATAAGATAAGCCAGAAATTGTATGTATTACAATTTATGATGTATGAGTTATGATGATGTATGAGTTGTATCATCAGATATCGTATACTAGTATATGATAATATATGAGTATATGGTGAAGTATCAGTATATGGTCATATATGAGTTATGATGTTTGATGATGTGCGTTATATATATATTTCGATGAATGACGTACTTTATATGCTTGATGCAGTTTATGACAATATGATGATTATGATGATTGCATGACGCTTGTCTTAATATGTTGATATTTTTCATATTAAGCATGATATATGATGATGAGTGTCATATTGCATCATGTCGATAGACCGACATAGGACACAACCCTAAGAGCGTGAAAATGATATTAATATAAATATCCAATGAGCATGTGTTACTTAATGTAACAAAGAGATGAGACTAGAGGGTTGTGCCATTAGAGATTACACGATGGAAACTAGAGGCCTCATGCATGTTGTTTGTTCATAAGCATAGAAATACTTCCTCAGAGACGATGAGTGCGGACGTGCATAATATGATAATAAGGGAATTCATGGAGAGCATGATACCAAGGGGTTCTGCTGACCTCCAGACGTCCTATAGATTAGCTTAATTAGAGAGAGTCCAGGGGTGTGCGAGCCCCCTGGGAATTCACACTTGCACGGGTGGGTCATGTGTAGGGAAGTACTATATATCCATATTAGCCTGAGACTAGAGGCCATCCCTAGAGAACATAGATATGCCCGAAGAGCATGATTGCATGTGTTTGTTAGGTTTTGACGGAAGAATAACTAAGCTAGAAACATAAACAATTGGAATTTAAGTGATAGATATTATTGAATAATGAAATTGACTTTTATAGCTTTACAAATAACCAATAGAAACTAACCACAAATCTTAGCAAAATTTTAATCTAAATACCTAAAAATACTCTAATATAAAAAAAGAAATTTTATTAACTATTTTTGACAATCAAATTCTTCTAAAATCTCAGGTCTTGAACTTATTCTTCTTTGTCAAGAATTAGTTCAAGTTAGAAAAACTCTACACACCAAGTTCTTCATACAACTTCTAACATGCTTCTAATTTTAGAGGCTTTGTTAACAAATCAGCAAGTTGATTTTATGTACCACAACATAATAAATTAACTGTTCCTTTTTTTTGTAAGATGTAAAAGAAAGTGAAATCTTACTCTTATGTGTTTGGAACGTTTATGTAGAACTGAATTTTTTTATAGCTTAATAATTGAAGTATTATCACACATTAGCTTTGTTTCTTCTATTTGAGAGTGATTGATCTCTTTGAGTATCCTCCTCATCCAAACAACTTGACATGCACAGGCACTAGAAGCAACAAACTCAGCTTTTGTGGTTGATAAGGTGACTATAGGCTGCTTATGAAAAGACCAAACTACTGCTCCTCCACTCATCCTAAACACATAGCCTGAAGTACTTTTGCTATCTTCCATGTCTCTGGCATAGTCACTATCAGCAAATTGAATTAAATCACTAACTCCTCCATTTTTTTTAAAATACACCATAATCTACCATACCTTTCAAATACCTTAAACCCCTTTTAGTTGCTGCAAAATGTTGTTGGGTTGGACATGTCATAAAACTACTAATCAAACTTACAACAAACATGAGATTAGGATGAGTAGTTGCGAGATAAATTCCCACTATTTGTTTATACAAAGTTACAGCACCATTTTCATCTCTGCCAATTTTCTATCCTGGAACAATGGGATTACAAACAGAATTGTAATTTTCTATGTTAAATACCATCTAATCTTACCTCTATTCCAAGAAAAAATCTCATATGACCTAAGTCAATCATATCAAATTTTTTTTTCGTGGAACGTTTAAACTTCTCCAATAATTCTTTATCGTCTCCAGTAAATAAAAGATCATCATCATAAATGCTTACAATATGAATTTTACCTCCCTTCCTCTTGATGAGAGTGTCTGCTCGCTGAAAATGCTTTTGAATCTTTCCTTGATAAATTAAGATTCTATTCGACTAAACCAGGTTCTAGGTGCTTGTTTTAATCCATAAAGAGCCTTTTTGAGTTTGTTCATTGTCTTCTCACTTCCCTTCTTCTCATAGCCTTTTAGTTGTTCAATAAAAATATCTTCTTTTAACTCCCTATATATAAAAACTTATTTGACATCTAACTGATAGAGTATCCAACCTTTTTGGGCTGCAAAAGCAATGATCATTCTCACCGTATCTATTCTTGTCACAAGTGCGTACACTTCCATATAATCAATTCCATGCTCTTGCGTGTAGCCTTTTACAACCAATCTTGCTTTGTATTTATCAACTTCTCAAGACTCATTTAGCTTGGTCTTTTAAATCCATTTCACTTCTATTTTAATTGCTCTAGCCGATAAAACCTCCAAGTTCTATGTTTGATTTTTTTTCAATGGATTTGATTTCCTCATCCATAGGCAATCTCCAATTTTGAGATTTTGACAGCTTCCTCAAAATTCATTAGATCTGAAATCATCAACAATGCCATATTTTCTTCATCCTCTTCAGATAAGCCTTTACCGAAATTATAATCTGCTAACCATATAGGTGGATGTCGATTACTCCCCTCTCTTATTGTCAAACATGATGCAATAGCTACTCGAAAAAAAAATTTAGCAACTGGTTCAGTCGTTTCTTCCGTGATTTTCCCTTCTTCGTTTTTAGCAATTGGTTCAATTCAACCAGTTCAGTCGTTTCCTCCGTGATTTCTCCTTCTTCGGTTGTGTTCTTACCAATTTCAATATTTTCCCAGTCCAATTTTGTTTCACCTTAAAAAAAATTCCAATCCCATTTACGATCTTCTTCGAAAGCTACATTACGACTTACTATAATTTTATTTGTATTTGGATCAATCATTCTAGCCTTTGGATTCACTGCTGCCTCCAAATAAAACATGTTACATTTTATTTTCAAGTTTGCTTCTCTTGGTATCTGAAATATGAACATGTTCACACATCCAAAAACTCGAAAATAATCTACTAATGGTTTCACTCCGCTCATAGCCTCTTCTGGTGTCATATCTTTTACTGCAAGAGTGGGTGATTGATTCAAAATGTAAATCATCCACCTGACTCCTTCAGTCAAGAAATTTTTAGGCACTTTCTTATTTGTCAACATAGCTCTTACCTTATTCATAACAATGCAATTTTTGCGTTCGACCACTCCATTTTGTTGTGGGGTGTAGGCTGTGGTCAATTGTCTATTCACTCTATGTTGTTTGCAAAAATCGTTGAATTCTCCTCCTCTATTTGTCGTTAAAGATTTTATAGGCATTCCAATCTTCTTTTCTACCATTGTTTTGAAACATTTGAAATGATAAAATGTTATTGATTTTTCTACCAGAAAATAACTTCATTCCTTCCTTAAAAAATCATCTATAAACCACAACAAGTACTTTTTATGGCCACTTAAAGTTGGTGAAATTGGACCACATAAATCTGCATGAATAAGACCCAATTTTTTTGTTTCTCTCCATTTACCCATTTTTAGAAATGGAGTCCAATGTTGCTTGCCTTTCATACATGCCTCATAGGTGGTGTTTGGAGCTATAATTTACCTCGTATTTTAAACTTGGAGGCAGCCGATTTGCGCTCATGATTGACTCTGCTATTTTTCCTTTTTGTGGATAATAAATGCTACATACACCATATTTGAACCGCACTACTACTCCTTTTTCATGTTGTTGTCCAACGCTCAAGAGATTAATTTTGAGTTCAGGTACCCAATACACATTACTAATAGTGTAACGAACCAACGAACCCCATGCAAAATTAATTTTACTACACCCTTTCCCATAAGTTTCATACTTGTATTATTTCCAAACTTGACATTTTGGGAAAAGGTCTTGTTAAGCTTGAAAACATACCTTCACTTGCACACATATGGTGTGGGCAACTAGAATTTAAGAACCAAGCATCACTTCTTTTTGTTTCATGTCTTTCCATATGAGCCATTAATGATATTTCATCCTCTTCTTCTAGCCCTGCATAATTCAATTCCTCATTCTTCTTCGGACATTCATATTGAAAATGATCTAAGTCATGACGCCTATAACATTCAACGGTTGCTTTGTTGAAAGTTGATCTTCCTCTTCCGCATCCTCATGCCCATGTAAGTTCCTCTTCCTCTGTTACTTATTTTCATTCGACCTTTAACTTTTAGAACTTGCTCCTCTCCAATAATGCTGGATCTTCAAAATTTTTGTTCATGCACCACTCAGGAACTTTTTAATTCATCAATGGACATGTTATCAGTATCTTTAAATTCCTCAAGAGATACTATAACATAAGTAAATTTTTTAGTTAGGGTATGCATAATTTTTTCTAAATTTTTTTGTCAGGAATATCTTTTCCATTGTTTCTCATCTTGTTGGAGATTATCATCTCTCTTGCAAAATAATTTTTGATACTTTCTATCTCTAGGATCTCAAATTCTCTCCTTAATGCATTAAGAATAGAATTCTTCACTTTTTTGTTTCCACCAAAATTTTCCTTCCTCTGGTTTTGAGAAACCAATCTTTACCGCACTCTATAAACCCTTTGAGAAACCAATCTTTACCGCACTCTATAAACCCTTTGCTCTGAGTAAATTTTCCATCAGCTCGCTCCAATGATCATAGTGACCATCGAATTGAGGGATCTTCGTTAAAGTTTTGTCTTCACTCATACTCTCTCTATTTGATCACTAAACAATTGCTACTCTACAAAGCCTAGCGGTGGCTCTGATACTACTGCTCTACAAAGCCTAGTGGTAACTCTGATACTAATTGTTATGTTCTGACAGAAACATAAACAATTAGAATTTAAAGTGATGATATTATTGAATATTCAACTTCGCTTTTATAGCTTCACAAATAACTAAAATAGAAACTAACCCAAAATAGTTAAAATAAATACGAAAAATACTGTAACTACCCAAAAGAAATGAACTTTATTTAAGTATTTTTGACCTAATCAAATTCTTCTAACAATGTTTGCATTTGCATTTGCATGGCCCTTTATAATGGGTCATGAAGAGAGAGAGACGATCTCAAGTTAATAGGATAGACTCATATTTAAATTTCTAGTCTTAGGTTAGAATAGGTTTTTTGCATTTCATGGTTTTAAATTATTTTTTATTTTTTCTAAATTTAAGTATTTCGTATTTAAACACGTAAGATCGTGATGTGTTTTCTAAGAAGAGGACATTTTAAATGTTTTCGAGATTTATATGATAGATGATGTTTTCTTTTAAGAGTTATAATTTAGGGTCGTTACAATTGGTCTCAGAGCTCTAGGATTTAGATTTTGTGGACTACTTTACAATGTATAGAATAGCCTACGATGTAGGCTTGACACGTTCCATGGTCCCAACGTAGATGCTTTGTCACCATCAGGTATGCCTTGCATAAGACAAGAAAAGAGAAATGTTTTTTAAGGCGCCCTGTAATGGGGACGAAAGCATTGTAACTCTGAGATCGTGGCACAAACCTTGTGCTACTATATTTTTCATATAAAGGCAGGGCAGAGGAATTACAACTCTGAGACCCCTTGCGTTGCAACATTTTTCATATAAAGGTAGGATGGAGACATTGCAACTTTGAAACCCCTTGTGCTACTACATTTTTCATATAAAGCAGGACAAAGGCATTGGAACTCTGAGACCATGGCACAAGTCTCGTGCTACTACATTTTTTCATATAAAGGTAGGGCGCCCTTGTAAAACTAATGAAGGCATTGCAACTTTAGGATAAGTAAAAATTTAGGGTCGTTACATGAGCTATTCCGATCATTTTTTACACATTAGCCTTATTTTAATAGTAAATTTAGTGGGTGTTTGAATAGTTGATAGTTTCTTTTGTGGAGAGACTATAAATACCTACAAATTATTATGTAGAAGGCAAATTTGATGAATGAAATTTAGGTCTCAAATTGAGACTTTCACCCTTGGAAATATGAGCATCATTTTGTCATTTCTAAGTTTCATGCAATTCTTGTGGTAGATTGCATCTGAGCCATTCAATCGTCTTGATCAAATTCGATTGTTGAGTGATTCAATTTAGAACAAGGTTCCAAATATCTTTGATCTTAAGAGGTAATCTAGCCATCTCTCGGTTGATCCGAATTTTATATGAGAAGGTGTTAATTTCTTTGATTAAAGGGTTCTTGCTTCAACAAAAGCTTGGAACGTTGGGTTGAGGAGTAGGGTTGTCTTATCCCCTTTCTTGGATTTTTTCTAAATCTGAAAGCTATAGTCAACAATTTTCATTCAAACTTGTTTCTACACGTTCTAAATAAGATTACCAGCAAGTATGGTAAAAGAATCAAGTACAAAAAATGCACTTAACCTATGTACCCAATTCAATCTGCCATTGAAGGCGCTCGAGGAAGCTTGAATTTATAATTCTTGGCTACACGCGAATCGTCACTTCTTATCCATCCGATGGAATTTTTGAACCTCCAAGGAACACTTTCTTAGAAGAGCTCAAAGACCAATATGTCCCAGAGAGTGCCCAATTTAAGAAATTCATTTTCGGAAAAAAATTGGGGTAAGTTTCAATTTTCTCCCTATAACCATTCTCAACAAAAATTGATGATTCCATAAACTTTAGGGGACTAAGATAGACATTGTTCATGAAGGAGTCATGGCCTAACGATGTAAGTATCTAACTGCTCAAGAAATATCATTTTCACGTTATGGGTTGAGTTGTAGACCGAGGGAAGAAATCCAAAATTAAGTCCACACACATAGAGGGAAGTATAAGGATGAACTTTCGTGAAGAAATCATGGCCTAAAAGTACCTCAATGGTTTCAACAAATTAGATAATCGAGTGAGTTTACTCCATACGAGGAACCCTATTTTTAACCAAATTAGACAAGCTATAACTTGAGCTACATTGCACTTGATGGTAAGAAGTTAGTCCCTAGATCTACCTTGAAATTCTATCTTTAAGTTTCATGAAATTGAGGGGAGAAATTCTCAAAACAGAGCTATGATTATTTATTTTCAAACACCAGCACAACGTTCACATGTATCTTCTTTCTTTCAAAGGAAGAAAAGAATGGCGTGAGCAATTCAACTGAGGCGGCCACGCAAGCCTAAAATCGAGTACTCCGTTAGTTTTTTTTTCTAAATTTTAACATTGTTACTAACTCATTCTTTGAAAATAAAATTTATGGATCTAGAAACTATACACTCTAAAGAGTTTGTCAAAGAAAATTTGAAGTCATTAAGTATCGAAAGCTCGAAAATGGAGGTCCTGAACACCAATGATGAGGTATAAAGTCATCTAGAACTCTTCTTAAGAAATACTTATGGGAACAGTTTGATTTCTAGTATGAACGTTAAGTTAAACATGAATTAAGGGAATATGAAAGTAAAATGCTAAGAACCATAAGTTGTCCTGAACAAGCGTTTTTCTTCATAAACAAGTAACATAAAAAATAATTCACTAAATGAACACTCTTGTCCATAAAATTTTAAGGAAGATAATATGACATGTTGAGGGCATATATTAAATTTGGTAGTCATTTGATAAAGATAATTGGCTAAACCAAGAAATGATGCACATGACCAAAATACCCTCATGACGGTTGCCTTCTGTTCAAGACCTAAATGACCTCTAAATAATATGAAATTTTGTAATCGACCTTATTTCACGATGATCAAGGATTATGTAAAGTTTCAAAATAGTTAGAATACATTTAAAGGCTAAATCAAGACTTATAGATAAAATAACTAAAATGCCTTTACGTTACCTTTAGATATTTCAAATTTCACATGCCCTTAAATAAATTAAGACTTTAATAAAGCTTTATGCATGAAAGACATAAAAGATGATTGGAGTTTAAATTACTTAGATCTTTAGAACTAAAACAAAATTAGGGGAAAAGTTAAGGTTCAAATGAAATATTCCTTGTGACTCTAATCCAGATCCGTTATTATGATGAGTTCTTAATTTATGAGATTTCTATAGACCGAAAGTATTTTATGATTTAAGCCTCAATAATTAAGAACCTAAGAATACATGAAACTAATGAAATGTTCTAAGCACAGGAGCCAAGGAAAAGACCAATACAAGGCATATATGAATTAAGAAAAGAAGAATGCTTGGTACAATATGTTCATGACTCATACTACATCACTTGAAACATAACAAATTTTGGATGTAGGTTTGCAGACTGCCGTGCTTGGAAGGTAAAAAGTATTGGAGGTAGATTTTAGACTAAATCGCTTCCAATGTATGAAACCTTGGGTGTAGGTATTCAGACTATGGCGCTCAGAACATATGAAACCTTTAACATAGGTATTCAGACTACACCGCTTAGAACGTATGAAGCCTTTGGTATAGGTCTACATACTACATCACTTGAAACGTAAAAAGTTTTAGATGCAGGTTTCAAACTTCATCGCTTTGATTGTAAGAATCCTTAGATGTATGTTTTAGGTTGTATCGCAGGGAATGCATAAAGCCATGGAGGCAGGTTCAGAATATGTCACTTGGAGCATAAGAAGCCTTGGACATAAGAATAAACTGTGTCTCTTGAAACAAATGAAGCCTTAGACAGATTGCCGCGTTCATTTCTCGTACCGTAAATATTAGAGGAAATGTCTTATGCAATAGAAGAAGAACTAAGGAAAGAACTTAGAACAAGGCTAAGCTCAAGACAAGAATAAAAATTAGAATACGGAACAAGGCCCAAGTTTTTAGGACTTAGAATCGTGAACCTTAGAACTAAAGTTTTTAGATCAGAGCACATGTTATGACCTCATATCCCAGAGCCAAGATTCTTATTGGCTAGATCATGGAAAGAACTTAGAAAGCTACGATAGAACGTAAGGTTGAAGTTCTAAAGACATAAACAAGAATCGAATCTTTATAGAAGAGACACAACTCATCAAATTCAATGACTAAATTAAAAATGGAAATGAGTTGCCCACTAATCATAGAAAATATATATTGCAAAAAAATTTTGAACTCAATCTCAAATTCACGGCAATAAATCTGAGCCTACACGCAAATTTGTCAAGAGAAACATATCTTTTCGATCTTTGCACCTCTAAGGAATATTTCCATAGAAGACCACGAAGGTTAAGAAGACTCATACTGTGTCCAATTGAAGAAAATTATTTTCATGTAAAATTCGGTTAAGACATTGCACAAATCTTTTAGATGGAAGAAAATATAATGAAGAAATTTTGAGAAGAAAATCAGGACGACCACGCCCTTTTAAGACCTTGCACAAATCTTTGAGAGGGAGAAAAATATAATGAAGAAATTTTGTGAAGAAAATCAGGTCCTCAAAAGCTATTTATAGGTTGCACCAAGATTTAAGCCGAGGTTATTGGATTTAAAGTCCAATGACCTAACCACTAGACCATAGACCACAAATATTTATAAGATTTGTGTGTAATAAATCTATGAACTTTAAAAAAATAATATATTTGTTTCTTATAGATCTTATGAGTGTAAGTACATGTAAATAAGCCGCCTACATGTAGAATGTGTCACTTGATAGTTTATTTGATTGTCTTGCCCAACGGCTCTGTCCTATAGGAGGATGTTGATGATGTGGGTTGTCAGTGATTTCGAAGATATCATGTAGGCTGATAGTAGACTCAATATGCATCCTACATGTAGGCTCTTCATCATGTTCTTGGTATGCTAGGTATAATACTCTTTCTTTTCACTCCAATTTCGAATTCCGTTAAAACTACCAAAATAAAATTAAAATCGTTGTTGTTGGGGATCGAAACCAGGTTCACCGGTGTCCAATTTCAAATTTCGATGAAACTACGAAAATAAAATTAAAATTGTCGTTGATGAGGATCGAACCCGGGTAACCTGCGTGAAAAGCAAGAATACTCTCCACTATACTACAACAACAAATAAAAAATAAATTATTTGTTAACACTCCAATCGTCTTTAGAAAAAGTGATCCATTGTTAACGCTCTAGATTTTATCAATCGAAGATTCGGAACGAGTAATCCAATTTTAAATACGATGAAAATTGACAAAAGAAAATTAAACTTATTATTGTTGGTTTTCAAACTCAGGTCTCTCGAGTTACAAGCGGGAATACTCACTACTGTATTACATTGACTTCTGAAAAATATATTATTTGTTAACACATGAGAGAAAAAGGAATCCAATTCTGAATTTCGTAATTGGGGAATAAACCCAAATCATTTGGTTCACCACTACGGAATTTTGAATTCAATTAAAACTATTCAAATGAAAATTAAAAATTAAAATTGTCGTTGCGGGGATCAAACTCGGGTCACCCGCGTGACAGACGGGTATACTCACTACTCTACAACGACGACTTTCGAAAAATATAATATCTGCTAACACAACAAATTTTATCAATCGCCGTTACAAAAAGTAATCCAATTTTAAATCCGATTAAAATTGTCAAAACAATATTACACTTGTTATTGTTGGGAAACTCAGGTCACTCGAATGACAAGCAGGAATGCTCACACTTGTACAAAAACGACTTTTGCATTATAATAACTTGAGTAACAAGTAGAAATACTCACCACTGTACCACTACAACGACCTCTGAAAACATATTGTTTGTTAACACAAGATTTCATAAACCATTTTCTATGTATGAGATTACATTGTACGAGACATGCTAGCAAGGAAAAAACTTGTTTAAAGAAACCGTGTTGGTTTGTGTGGATAGTTTTCACTCTTATAAGTAATTCTAAGTGACCCTTTCAAAAACAACAAGATGCACGAGATTTAAAAGGAAAGTTGAAGGCATATTGCTTACAATGGGGAGTTGGGCACAATTTATGCATTTATAGCAATCATTCTTTCCCCAAGCTTCCTTTCCTGGGCCATCAAAAACTCCTCCTCCTATCAATATGTGTAAAAATAATCGAATTATCTCTCAGAAGAGTTTTTGGTGCCTGCAGTGTTCCTCCAAGTTGGAAGTCAATTCAGTTTTTACAAGATCCTGCAAACTTCCCTTCCCTTACTTCAAATATCCCTCCCGGAATAACAATTGCACTAGAACGACTAGACATGCATGCATCCTTCCATGCATTTGCTAAAGCCTACATTTCACAAGTAACAAAAATTAGCAAACAATCGATCAACTCAAAGAGTGATAATATTGATGTTCATATTGTATATTTACCATCGTGATGTCAGTACCAGGCACTATGTTACCATATGTTTCCAAATCAAAAACAACATCAGCACTAGATTGCGCATCGACGGTAAAAGCTAACAGTAATAACGTCAAAATTGTAGCAACCAAGAAACTCGACTTGATCCTACTCATGCTGCCTTTGCTTTCTTTTCTTTTTTATGTATATTGTTTGAAAACTAGTGAGAGGCAATGATATTTGGTTTTAGATTTGGAACTTTTATGTATTTAATACCAATTGAAGAACAGAAATCAAGTTGGGATGGAGCTAAAAGAAGTTAGGGATCTATCTCCCTCTCTTAATCCAAACATAAATTGATAACTAAATGTTATTTATTGTTTCGCTAAGTTGTCCATCAATGGTTGTCTTGCAATATCTCTCACTTGCCTATGAACCGTTGAATCTCAATGAAACTGGGCATTGGCCAAACCCAACGAAGCACTTGTCGTGGAAGGAAACAAGCTTTCGGCCCCAAATTAATGGTAGCCTTGTAAAAATAAAGTTTCTATAACAAGATGGACTTTGAGTATACATTGAGTATACATTGATTTCAATGTTTGAAAAATTACATGGGTAAGGTGTAGGGTAGGACGTTGAAATTTTTTTTTTTTTAGCTTACTTTATATTTATTGAAATGCTTATTAAGAAAATTTCAAGAGGTCGCCTAACATAAGATTGCCCCAAACCAAATACGCTTAACTTTTGAATCTTATGATTGAGCCACACAAAATAGGTAATGTGATTTTTAGGTATAGTTTTCATTCTTAGGAGCAATTCAAAACAAGTAAATAATATGAGCATATCATTGAAGATGCAAAGGGATTGTCGGGGCCATTAGGTGCCAAATTTGGATTACAAAGCTTGGTCCAAATTCTAGGTATGAGATTACATAGTAGGAGATATGGGAGCAAGGAAAAAAACATATTTAAAGAAACCATGCTGGTTTGTGTGGATAGTTTTCACTCTTATAAGCAATTCAAGACAAGTTGGTAATGTAGCCATGTCATAGTGGATGTTGGAGAATGTCGAGGGAATTAGTGGCTGAATATTCTAAATCTTAGTCTAAATCTTCAACATGGGGGCACCATAGGCCATTTCCAAAAAGCTTCCTTCCCATTTTTATTTCTTAGATATTATTCTAAACATGGAATTCAAAAGATTTAATTATTTAAAAAGGGTTGTCCGAGTTGAAAATTTTTATGATCCAACTCACTGAGTTAGGTCTAGACAAATATCTCAACTCGACCCAGTACAACTCACGAACAACAAATATGTTAAGACTTGAAAACACGAAATAGAGCACCATCAATCTAGACCAAGTTCTGTTTTATTTTCTCTCTTTTGCAATTTTTGTCATTTTTTGTCCTTGTTTACCACGGATTTTGGCCGGTTTGGGTAAGTTCTGGTATAGTAACCTCCTAAAACATTTAGCTTCTTTTGAGATTTAATTTTTCTTAAATTATCGACATTTTTTATAAAACTTAAATTGGTCGAGATAAATAGGTAGATAATTTGATATGAAATGTAAATTCCTAGAATACATGTTAATAATTAGTCACTTAATTTTTTAATCTAAAAATTGCAACTGAAATTACACAATTGACGAAAAAGATAGATTTAAGAACACGACTTACTGGATTAGTCCCCTCTAATGTCAATTATTCTTTTACAATGATGACGGATCCGTGATATCCAACCAATATTGTTAGGAGATCCGATCTCAACTTAGGAATCTATCTCAGAAATTTCTGATGGTAAATGATTTGTCTAGAGTAACTAATAGAGAGGGGTGGTAGATATTTTTGTTGGTTAAATATATATATATATTTTAACTATCCTTCCCTACAGTTGCATCATCTCATTTAGAATTCAAATCTAAAATGAAAAATAAGAGTGAAACAAAACAATTTTATTTTATAATGTCGGGTACTAAAGACATTACATTGTTCCCAACACGAAGTCTCCTTCAAACATTCGACCATCTTATTTATCTCGAAAAGTAAAAGAAAAAAAATTCAAAAGACAGAGCCTCAAATGGATAGAGACGGTCTTCTCTTAATTAAGGTTGTTTATTATTTTGAAGTACTGTGGCAATGAACAATTCCATGAATAATTCAATGAACAATTCAGGGGAGGTTGATAAGGAGAGGCACAAATTTTAGGGTTCTGTTTTTCCTGAGATGATGGGTCTCACATTCGTGCATTGGGATGTAATAGGACCTGTTATTCCGTTGGGAGTGAGGTCAATGTCACGAAATTTCACTTCTTCGCATGGGAAGCTACTGCTGCAAATAAGTTTGATTGCCACGGGAGTTGCAAAACTTCCTCTAATGTTCTCGAAGCTCACTTTACTAATCTTAATTTTCGAAGGAATCTAAAAATCAAAATGAGACAACAAATTTCTGTAAATGGTTTATTTGTGAAAGTTATAGTGACAAAATCAATCAAAGCTTTGAGAATGCGATCAATACCTGTCGATTGCACTGATTCCACGGACAATACTCTTGATCTATTAGAATAGGGTTGCCAACATTGACCATTATAATGTCCAAAAAGTGCATATTGGTGGTGGTGCCGCTAGCAGTAGAACCTGACCACGTTTTGATCCTGACACCATTAGTGGTGTTAATCATCGTGCAGTTATGAGGACACCTTCAACAGGTTCTTCGTTGGTGTATCTTCCAAGACTTTCGACGCTTATGCCATGACCTAGCCCGCATGTCACATTGGCGACTTCAATTTGTCTGCTTCCATCTCCAAGAGAAATGCAATCATCTCCTTTTGCAATTTTAGACTTTGTGATCGTGATCCTATTTGATCGATCGATGTGTATTCCATCAGTGATGGGACTGTTTTCTAGTGCAATTATATTGATATTATGGAATGTGAGGTTGTGCAGTCGAGGACATTCATATGGAAGTTCTTGCTATCAAGTGACGTTATTCTCGTCACGATTGAATTGGTGATGAAGTTGAACCTCAAACTCTAAATATTTTGTATAATCAAATAATATTTTGTGAGAGTCGTAGTAATAAAGGAAAAAATTTGAATAGAACCCAATAAAATTGAAAACTTGATTGTTTAAAGATTATCCTCTAGAAAAGGAAGAACATTTACCAAATTATAAACGTTAGAAGATGAGAGAAGGCATCTAAGAGATCCTTTCAAAAACAACCAGATGCACGAGATTGAAAATGAAAGTCGAAGGCATATTGCTTACAATGGGGAGTTGGGCACAATTTATGCGTTTATAGCAATCATTCTTTCCCCAAGCTTCCTTTCCTGGGCCATCAAAAACTCCTCACCCGATATTGTCAATCTATCAATATGTGAAAAAATAATCCACTTATCTCCTGGAAGAGTTTTTGGTGCCCGCAGTGTTCCTCCAAATTCTAGGTATGAAATTACATCGTACGAGACATGCGAGCAAGGAAAAAACATGTTTAAAGAAACCGTGTTGGTTTGTGTTGATAGTTTTCACTCTTATAAGCAATTCAAGACAACAGGATTAAACTTGTTATTGTTGCTTGAGTGACACGTAGGAATTGTCACCCTTGTACTATAATGACCTCTAGAACATAATAATTAAAGTGGTAAGCGGAAATTCTCACCACTGTACCACTACAACGACCTTTGAAAACATATTGTTAGTTAACACAAGATTTCATAAACCATTTTTTAGGAAAAGCAATCCAGTTCCGACTTTCGTCAAACTACCGTTGTTGGGGATCGAACCCAAACTACCGGCATGACAGGTTTACCACTGTCTAAAAATCTCTGTTGTCAGGGATCGACCCAAGTTCACCACTGTCCAATTTCGAATTCTATTGAAACTACGGAAATAAAATTAAAATCGCCATTGCTGGGGATCGAACCCGGGTCACCTGCGTGACAAGCAGGAATACTCACCACTATACTCTAACGACTCAAAAAAATAAATTAATTTTTAACGCTCCAGATTTTACCAATCGTCTTTAGAAAAAGTGATCCATTGTTAACTCTCTAGATTTTACCAATCATCTTTTGAGCATCATTTCTTCCATTTCTAAGTTTCATGCAATTCTTCTGGTAGATTGCATCTGAACCATTCAATCAAGCATTGATCAAGTTCGATTGTTGAGTGACTCAATTTAGAACAAGGTTCCAAATATCTTTGATCTTGAGAGGTAATCTAATTCTAGCCATCCTCGGTTGATCCGATTTTGTATGAGAAAGTGTGAATTTTATTGATTAAAGGGTTCTTGATTCAACAAAAGCTTAGATCGTTGGGTTGAGGATTTAAGTTGTCTTATCATCTTTCTTAGATTTCTTCTAAATTCGAAAGCTATAGTCAACAATTTTTATTCAAACTTGTTTCTACACGTTCTAAATAAGATTACCAACAAGTATGGTAAAAATATCTAGTACAAAAAATACACCAAACCTATGTACCCATTTCAATCCGCCATTGAAGGCGCTCGAGGAAGCTTGAATTTATAATTCATGGCTACACGCAAATCGTCACTTCTCATCCATTCCATTGGATTTTTGAACTTCCAAGGAACATTTTAATAGAAGAGATCAAAGACCAATATGTCCCCTAGGGTGCCCAATTTAAGAAATTCATTTTCAGGTAAGAATGGAGTAAGTTTCAATTTTCTTTCTATAACCCTTCTCATAAAAAAAATTGATGATTCCATAAACTTTAGGGGACTAAGTTGATCAAGAAATCTCATTCTCGCGTTATGGGTTGAGTTGCAGACCGAGGGAAGAAATCCAAAATTAAGTCCACACACATAGATTTGTTGCTCGAGGGAAGTATAAGGATGAACTTTTGTGAAGAAATCGTGGCCTAAAAGTACCTCGATTGTTTCAACAAATTAGAAAATCCAGTGGGTTTACTTCATACGCAGAACCCTATTTTTATCTAAATTCAATGAGCTATGACTCGAGCTACATTACACTTAATGGTAAGAAGTTAGTCTTTAGATCTACCTTGAAATTCTCTTTAAGTTTCATGAAATTGAGGGGAGAAATGCTCAAAACATAGCTAAGATGATTTATTTTCAAATAGCAGCACAACAGTTCACACGTATCTTCTTTCTTTCAAAAGAAGAAGACGATGGCATGGGCGATTCAACTGAACCGGCCATGCAAGCCTAAAATCCAGTACTCCGTTAGTTTTTTCTAAATTTTAACCCTCTTCCTGACTCATTCTTTGAAAATAAAATTTATGGTTCTAGAACTATCACTCCCAAGAGTTTGTCAAAGAAAATTTGGAATCATTCAAGTATCGAAAGCTCGAAAACGGAGGTCTCGAACACCAATGATTACGTATAAAGTCATCTAGAACTTTTCGTAAGAAATATATATAGAAACCGTTTGATTTTTAATATGAACCTTAAGTTAAGTATGGATTAAGGAAATATGAAAGAAAAATACTAAGAACCATAAGTTAAGGTCCTAAAGAGTTTTTCTTTATAAACAAGTAACATAAAAAAATAATTTACTAAATCAACACAATAGGACATGAAATTTTAAGGCTGAAGATAATATGACATGTTGAGGGCATATATTAAATTCGGTAGTTATTAGATAAAGATAATTGGCTAAACCAAGAAATGATGCAAATGACCAAAATGCTCCCATGACGGTTGCCTTCAAGACCTAAATGACCTCCAAATTACATGAAATTTTGTAATCAACCTTGTTTCACTATGATTAAGGATTATGTAAATTTTCAAAATAGTTAGAACATGTTTAGAGGCTAAATCAAGACTTATAGATAAAATGACTAAATGCCTTTAGGTTACCTTTAGATATTTCAAAGTCCACATCCCCTCTAAATAACTTAAGACTTTAATAAAGGTTTATCCATGAGGACATAAAGATCTATATATTGGAGTTTAAGTTACTTAGATCAAATTTAGAACTAAAACGAAAAGTTAAGGCTTAAAAAGAAATAATCCTTGTGACTGTGACTAATCAAGATCCATTACTATGGTGGGTTCTTAATTTATGAGATTTCTGTAGGCCATCAGAAAGTATTTTATGACTTAAGCCTCAAGAATTAATAACCTTAGAATTCATGAAACTAATCAAATGTTCCAAGGACAAGAACAAAGGAAAAGACCAACACAAGATGTATATGAATTAAGAAAAGAAGAATGCTTGGTACCACTCAAGAATAAAGGACCAAGGTTCTCATGTCGTATGGTACAATATGTTCATGACTCATACTACTTCACTTGAAACATAACAAATTTTGGATGTAGGTTTGTAGACTGCAGTGCTTGGAAGGTAAAAAAGTATTGGATGTAGGTTTCAGACTAAATCGTTTGCGATGTATGAAATCTTGGGTGTAGGTATTTAGACTACGACACTCAGAACATATGAAGCCTTCAACATAGGTATTCAGACTACGTTACTTAGAACGTATGAAGCCTTTGGTGTAGGTCTACATACTACATCACTTGAAACGTAAAAAGTTTTGGATACAGGTTCCAGACTATATCGCTTTGATTGTGAGAAGCCTTAGATGTAGTTTTTAGGTTGTATCGTAGGGAATGCATAAAGTTATGGAGGCAGGTTCAAACTTTGTCGCTTGAACACAAGAAACCTTGTATGTAAGAACAAATTGTGTCTATTGGAACGAATGAAGCCTTAGACATAGATTGTTGCGTTCATTACTCATACCGTAAATATTAGAGGAAATGTCTTATGCAGAAGAAAAACTAAGGAAAGAATTTAGAACAAGACTAAGCTTAAGACAAGAATAAAAATTAGAATACGGATCAAGACCCAAGTTTTTAGGACTTAGAACCGTGAACCTTAGAACTAAAGTTTTTAGATCAAAATATAGGTTAAGACCTCATATCCCACAACCAAGATTCTTATTGTAGATCATGAAAAGAACTTAGAAAGCTATGATAGAACTTAAGGGCCTAAGTTCTAATGATAAGAACCAGAATCGAATCCAAGTATCTTATAAAAGAGACACAACTCATGAAATCCAACGACCAAATTAAAAATGGAAATCAGTTGCCCACTAATCATAGAGAATATATATTGCAAAAATTTTATAAAACTCAATCCCAAATTCATGGCAATCTGAAAGTTTTAATGTCTGTATTGTTATAGCCTCTTAGATTTTGAGTTTATAAATCTCGGATTTCTTACAAATTTAAGAGCCATAGTCAACCATTTTTCTTCCACCTTCTAAATGAGATTATCCACACGTTTGGTAATGAAATAAAGCGTTGAACGTGCCTCAAACACAGCTTCCAAATTTGGTCTGCCATTAAAGGAAGAAGGTTGAAGCTCGAACATTAAATCTGAGTCACGCAAGTTTGTCAAGAGAAATATATCTTGTTCAATTTTTGCACCTCCAAGGAATATTTCCATAGAAGACCACGAAGGTTAACAAGACTTAGAGCGTGTCCAATTGAAGAAAATTATTTTCGTGTAAAATTTGGGGGTTAGGATAGAAATTTTACATACAATCCATTTTCTTCAAAATTGAGTCTTTCTTTAGCTTTATTAGATTAAGTTGAGCGCTTTTGATGAAGAAATCGAAAGTTAATACATCCTAGATCAGGTTGCCCGAAGAAACAAAATTCTGCTTTCTGAAATAAGTTGAGACCGTTGATCAAATTAAAAAATTAAGACTATGGGCTTTAAGACATTGCTCCAAAACAAATCTTTTAGCTTGAGAAAAATATAAGAAAGAAATTTTGGGAAGAAAATTAAGCCTCAAAAGATATAGAATTAGATTTCAGACATTACTTTCATATTTGCATCTATAAACCACGTGACCATAGATGTTTTCAATGTCCTAACCACTAGACCATGACTACAAATATCTATAATACTTGTCTGTAATAAATCTATGAACTTTAAAAAATAATAGTATCTTATTTTTTTCTTATAGATCTCTAAATTTTGAAAATGATTTGGGTGTCATGATATATGAATATTTGATAGAGTTTCAACCTTTAGATATGATATTTATTCGTCCAAATAGGAAAGGAGAATTAATAAGAGACCATAAACATGAACATATTATTATTTTATTCATTTATTTGATTTGGATATTAATAAAATCCATGTGCAAGTATTATAATCATATCTTTAAGTTTTTACCAGATGCTACTAAAATTATTAGTACGATTAGGTGTAATAACAATTATTCGTACAGATAGACAATTTCAATTGATTGAAATCTATATTTTTTTAGTACCCAAGTGGTTACTCCTCTACCTATACTTCCATTCACTACTTATAGTCCTATACGTTGGAATTCTTTGTTTTATTTTTTTATTATTTCATTTATATATATATCTATATATCTATATCTATATATCTATATATCTATATCTATATATCTATATCTATATATCTATATATCTATATCTATATATCTATATATATATATATATATATATATATATATATATATATATATATATATATATTTTTTTTTTTTTTTTTTTTTTTTTTTTTTTTTTTTTTTTTTTTTTTTTTTTTTTTTTTTTTTTTTTTTTTTTTTTTTTTTTTTTTTTTTTTTTTTTT
>NW_019272031.1:652779-668382 GCF_002738345.1 Cucurbita maxima | reverse complement strand
TTTTATTTTTTTTTTTTTTTTTATTTTTTTTTTGTAGGTTGGGTAGAAATATATTGAGAAATTAGATTATTAGAGGTTGTATACTAGATTTGTGAAAATTATTGGGTACTAATTTATGTTATCCAATTGCAAAAAAATTATATTTTTTATTAATTTAAATCTCATCCAGTCACTTATAATAATAAGAATGGATAAGATCAGATATTTATTCATATAATTCCTATTTATTAAATGCATCACTCATCAATAAAAATGGGTAGAGTAGCTTCTAGCAAAAAAAAAAACAAAATTAAAGCAAATGCAAAACAGTTGATGTTATTTTATTTCCAAGTTAGCATGTGTCACTTGAGAGTTTGTTTGATTGCCCTGACCAATGGCTCTGTCTTATAGGAGGGCGTTGATCATACAAGTTATCATTGATTTCCATGGTAGCATGTAGGAGGTTGTGGGTTCGACTCCCACTATGATCGACTAAAACATTAGACCTTCATTTGGGGAACACATATCCTGACTAAAGTCTCTTTATGCATTCATAAAAATGTAATTATTATCTAACTAATTCTATAATGTAGTTGGTTATCATGTTAGTCTAATACATTATAGGTGTTTACCATCCATAGTACCACATGGGAGGTGAAGAAGGAAAAATGACAAAACCTGGCCCAAACACGAAAACAAACTTGGCCCAATCTGTGGGTGCTCCCACTTACAACCCACGACCCAAACAGATCCTTAGCCTAAGTTAGCAAATTTTCACCGACCATTCTAAAGTTGACTTTGACCATGGCGAAAAGTCAGTATAAGGATAAATTTCTTTATACGTCGGCTAAGGTTAACCAAGTAAATGGCCCTACTATCATTTGATTATGATATGAGAAGATAATTCTAATAGAAAAGGACAATCGACAATAATTGGAGAAGTTTAGAGGAACGGGAGCGAACATACTCAAGTTAGGAAAAATGTCTACTAGGACCAACCAAGTAAGTGGCCTTGCCGTCATTTGGTTATAATTGTGTGCTATATGATGACACGTGATCGTGGTGCTATATGCAAACTGATATGAGATGATATGTGATTGTTATGTTGTATTGAATGAATTGATATGTTTGTGATATGATATATTGAAGGCATGACTCATGATATGTTATGAGACTGTTATGATATATAATATGATATGATATGTGCATGATGAGAATTGTTGTCTTTAAGCTTGAAAACGTTATGATATGGCATATGTATCTTATATCAATGATATCATATGATTGACATGCATAACGACGAACTAGCATGAAATATAACCCTTATATGATATATGTTGAAGGAATGATATAATATAATTGACACGCAAAACGCGAACTATGTGTCTAATATGAAACTTTAGGTTATGACATATGTGTATACTGTCTCTAATATGAACGATATGATATGGCATGGTATATGCGTCCGTACACTTCCCAAAATTCGTTGGCCTAGCAGCTAGAGGCTGGTCAAGCCTTCAACCTGCGTACGACCTGCGCTCGCTCTACAACTAGAAACAAACCTATAAACCCAAGGCCCAATCCCAACTCGACCCAAAACCAAATAATCAACCTAGTAGCCCAAACTCATCTGTGGCCCAGTCCGCGACCAAAGCCCAGCAGCGTACCTATAGTCAATGACCCGTAAGCCAACAAGAATCGCAACCCAAACAAGAACTTCAACCCACGCCTCGACTCGAGATGTCTGCGTTGTCATGTCCAACTCAGATGTTGGCACATGTCAAGTTGCAGTGCAAGCAGCCCTTCGGCTTGACTGGATTGGACGATGCAGCGGTGGCTATTCGGCTCGATTTTTCAAATTTTTCCTGATTTCCACTGTTTCGACTCTCTAAGACCTGTTTTCGACCCCGATGTGATTGAGGTTTTTTTAGAACCGTATTTCATATTATTAATTGAATTTTTAATTTAATTATGAAATACTAATAGAAAGTGATGAACAATGTTATAGGAAACAAACCCGGGCGACCTTTGGAGCAGCGAGAAACGGGAGCTTACGTTTAGCATAATTAGGGAGAACTCCAACTAAGACTAACCAAGTGGCCTTACTATAAGATAAACTAGAAATTGTATATGTTACAATTTATGATGTATGAGTATATGATGATGTATGAGTATATGGTGATGTATGAGTTATGATGCTTGATAATGTGCGTAATATATATATTTCGATGAATGACGTACTTCATATGCTTGATGCAGTTTATGGCAATATGATGATTATGATGATTGCATGACGTTTGTCTTAATATGTTGATATTTTTCATATTAAGCCTGATATATGATGATGAGTCTCATATTTCATCATGTCGATAGACCAACATAGGACACAACCCTAAGAGCATGGAAATGATATTAATATAAATATTCAATGCGCATGTATTACTTAATGTAACAAAGAGATGAGACTAGAGGGTTGTGTCATTAGAGATTATAAGATGGAAACTAGAGGCCTCGTGCATGTTATTTGTTCATAAGCATAGGGATACTTCCTTAGAGACGATGAGTGTGGACGCACACGGTATGATAATAAGGGTATTCATGTATAGCATGACACCAAGGGGTTCCGTTGACCTCTGGGCGCCACTTTAGATTAGCTTAATCAGAGAGGTTCCAGGGGTGTGCGAGCCCCCTTGAGATTCACACTTGCACGTGTGGGTCGTGTGTACGGAAGTACTATACATCCATATTAGTTTGAGACTTTAGGTCACCCCTAGAGAACAGAGATAGGTCCGAAGAGCATGATTATATGTGTTTGTTAGGTTTTGACCCAAGAATAACTAAGTCAAAAACATAAACAATTGTAGTTTGGAGTGATCATATTATTCAATACTGAACTTAGGTTTGATAGCTTGACAGATAACCAGAAATAGAAATTAACCTTCCCTTGATCTTATTCAACTAGATACCTAAAAATACTCTAAGATAAAAAGGAAAATCCTT
Source organism: Cucurbita maxima (assembly GCF_002738345.1). Taxonomy (NCBI): domain Eukaryota; kingdom Viridiplantae; phylum Streptophyta; class Magnoliopsida; order Cucurbitales; family Cucurbitaceae; genus Cucurbita; species Cucurbita maxima. The sequence continues at coordinate 665,403 of NW_019272031.1, read as the reverse complement.
ATTGAACTGTTTTTTATTTTCATAATCAAATTCTTCTAACAATCCTTCCCTTGAACTTATTCTTCTTTTTCTTCTTTGTCAAAAATTAGTTCAAGTTAGAAAAACTCTACACACTAAGTTCTTCACCCAATTTCTGAAATGCTTCTAATTTTAGAGGGTTTGTCAAGAAATCAGCAAGATGATTTCAGGTACCATAAATAATAAATCAACGGTTCCTTCTTTTATAAGATCTTTAAGAAAGTGAAATATTACTCTTATGTGTTTGGAACGTCTATGTAGAACTGAATTTTTGGATAGCTTAATAGTTGAAGTATTACCACACATTAGCTTTGTTTCTTCTATTTGAGAGTGACTACTCTCTTTGAGTATCCTCCTCATCCAAACCGCTTGACATTGCATAGGCACTAGCAGCAACAAACTTAGCTTACGTGGTTGATAAGATAACTATAGGCTGCTAATGAGAAGATCAAGCTATTGCTCCTCCACTCATCATAAACACATAGCGTGAAGTACTCTTGTTATCTTCCATGTCTCTAGCATAGTCACTATCAACCAATCCAATTAAATCACTAACTCCTTCCTTTTTTTTTTAAAATACACCATAATCTACCATACCTTTCAAGTACCTTAAAACTCTTTTAGTTGCTGCAAAATGTTATTATGTTGGACATGTCATAAAACGACTAATCAAACTTACAACAAACATGAGATTAGGACAAGTATATGTAAGATACACAAGACTTCCCACTATTTGTTTATACAAAGTTACATCTATTTTTGCACCATTTTCATCATTGCCAATTTTTTGTCTTCGTACAATGGTATTACAAACAAAATTGTAATTCTCTAAGCTAAATCGATTTAAAAGTTCAGCAGTATACTTTTTTTGACATATAAAAATACCATCTAATCTTACCTCTATTCTAAGAAAAAATCTCATCCCAAGTCATTCATATCAAAACAAAATTTCATGGAACGTTTAAACTCCAATAATTCTTCATGGTCTCCAGTAAATAAAAGATCATTAACATAAATGTTTACAATAAGAATTTTACCTCCCTTCCTCTTCATGAAGAGTGTTTGCTCACTGGAACTGCTTTTGAATTCTTCCATGATGAAGTAGGATTCTACTAGACTAAACCAGGTTCTAGGTGCTTGTTTTAATTCATAAATGGCCTTTTGGAGTTTGGACACCGTCTCCTCACTTCCCTTCTTTTCATGGCCTTTTGGTAAAATATCTTTTTTTAACTTGCCATATAAAAAAACTGATTTGACATCTAACTGACCGAGTTTCCAATCTTTTTGGGCTGTAAAAGCAAATAGGTATATACACTTCCATATAATCAATTCCATGCTCTGTGTGTAACCTTTTACCACGAATCTTGCTTTGTATTTATCAACTTTTTCAGACTCATTTAACTTGGTCTTATAAATCCATTTCACTCCTATTTTCTTTGCTCCAGCCGATAGAACTACCAAGTTCCATGTTTGATTTTTTTTAAATGGATTCGATTTCTTCATCCATAACCAATCTCCATTTTGGGTTTTTTGAACTTTTGACATCTTCCTCAAAATTCACGGGATCTGAAATCATCAACAAAGTCATATTTTCTTCATCCTCTTCAGATAAGCCTTCTCCAGAATTATAATCTCCTAACAATAAAGGTAGATGTCGATTTCACCCCTTCCTTATTGTCAAATATGGTGCAATAGCTACTGAAAAATTATTGGTTCAATTGTTTAAGCAACCTGTTCAGTCGTTTCTTTTGTGATTTTCCCTTCTTCGTTTTTAGCAACTAATTCAATTGTTTCAACAGCTAGTTCAGTCGTTTCCTCCGCGATTTTTCCTTCTTCGACAGTGTTCTTATCAATTTCAATATTTTCCCCTGTCCAATTTTGTTTCACCTTAACAAAATTTAAACCCCATTCACGATCTTCTTCGAAAGCTGCATTACGACTTACTACAATTTTATTTGTAGTTGGATCAAATATTCTATAGCGTTTGGATTCGTTGCTGACTTAAAATAAAACACATGTTACACTTTATTTTCTAGTTTGTTTCTCTTGGCATCTAGAGTATGAACATGTCCGACACATCCAAAAACTTTGAAATAATCTACTAATGGTTTCACTCCACTTCAACCCTCTTCTCGTGTCATGTCTTTTACTTCCAAAGTGGGTGATCGAATCAAAAAGTGAATCGTCCACCTGACTGCTTAAGGCAAGAAAATTTTAGGCACTTTCTTCTTTGTCAGCATAGCTCTTATCAAGTTCATAACAGTGCGATTTTTGCGTTCGACCACTCTATTTTGTTGTAGGGTATATGCTGTTGTCAATTGTCTTTTCGCTCCATGTTTGCAAAAATCGTTGAATTCTGCAGAGTTGAATTCTCCTCCTCTATTTGTCCTTAAACATTTTATAGTTATTCCAATTACCTTTTCCATCATTGTTTTGAAACATTTGAAATGGCAAAATGTTTCTAATTTCTCTACAAGAAAATAACTCCATGCCTTTCTTGAAAAATCATCTATAAAGAACAACAAGTACTTTTTTTTGGCCACTCGAAATTGTTAAAATTGGACCATATAAATCTGTATGAACAAGACCCAATTTTTCCGTTGCTTTCCATTTACCAATTTTTAGAAATAGAGTCCAATGTTGCTTTCCTTCCATACATGTCTCACAGGTGGTGTTTGGAGCTACAATTTGCGGCAGACCTTTCACCATGTTTTTTTGTTTCAAGGTACACGAGCCTTTGTAGCCGTGATGACATAACGATGGTGCCAAAGTGTTGACTAATCCGTATTTGAAACTTGGAGGCATCTTCCTTCATTTGTTGTGGTAGATGGTTCAGTACGCAAAATAAACACTGATTTGTGCTCATAATTGACCCTGCTATTTTTCCTTTTTGTGGATGATAAATGCTACATACACCATATTTGAACAACACTACTACTCCTTTTTCTTGTAGTTGTCCAACGCTCAGGAGATTAATTTTGACTTCAAGGTACCCAATACACATTACTAATAGTGTAATGACCCCATGCAAAGTTAATTTTACTGCACCCTTTCCCATAACTTTCATACTTGTATTATTTCCAAGCTTGACATTTTGAGAAAAGGTCTTCTAAAGGTTGAAAACATACCTTCACTTGCACACATATGGTGTGACCAGCCAAAATTTAGGAACCAAGCATCACTCCTTTTTGTTTCATGTCTTTCTATATGAGCCATTAACGACATTTCATCCTCTTTCCATGAGCCATTAACGACATTTCATCCTCTTCTTCTTGTCCTGCATAATTCAATTTTTTATTCTTCTTTGGACATTCATATTGAAAATTACTGTCATGACACCTATAACATTCAACATTTGCTTTGTTGAAAGTTGATCTTCCTCTTCCGCGTCCTCTTGCCCCAATAAGTTCCTCTTCCTCGATTACTTATTTCCATTCGACCTACGACTTTTAGAACTTGCTCCTCTTCATTAATGGAGGATCTTTGAAATTTTTGTTCATGCACCACTAGAACTTTTTAATTCATCAATGGACATGTTATCAGTATCTTTTGATTCCTCAACGAATGCTACAACACAAGTAAATTTTTCAGTCAGGGTATGCATAATTTTTTCTACAATTTTTTTTGTCAGGCATATCTTCTCCATTGTTTCTCATCTTGTTGGAGATTATCATCACTCTTGCAAAATAATTTTTGATACTTTATCCTTCTTAATCTCTAGGATCTCAAATTCTCTAATTAATGCATTAAGAATAGATTTCTTCACCTTTTGGTTTCCACCAAATTTTGCTTCATTGAGTCCCAAACAATCTTAGCTGTGCCACGATCCAAAATTTGTTCAAAGCCAGTACGATCAATTGCCTGGAAAAGGTGATGCTTTACTTGGTGATCTTTGAGTCTAACATCATCAAGATGACCCATTTGTACCTCAGTTAGTATTGTTTCTTCTCTAGTTCTAAAAAACCAATTTTTACCACACTCCATAGACCCTTTGCTCTGAGTAAATTTTCCATCAGCTCACTCCAATGATCATAGAGACCATCAAATTGAGGGATCTTCATTAAAGTTCTGTCTTCACTGATACTCTCTCTATTTGATCACTAAACTATTGCTACTCTACAAAGCCTAGTGGTGGCTCTGATACCTGTTTTGGCATAAACATAAACAATTAGAGTTATAAGGGATGATATGATTGAATATTGAACTTCGTTTTTATACCTTTACAAATAACCAGAAATAGAAACTAACCACAAATGTTGCAAAATAGTTAAACTAAATACCAAAAAATACTTTTAACTATCCAAAAGAAACTATCTTTATTTAACTATTGTTGACATAATCAAATTCTTATAGCAGTGTTTGCATTTGCATGGCCCTAGTGGGGTCATGAACAGAGACTGTGGCACATTAATAATGTAGACTCATATTTAAATTTCTAGTCTTATGTTAGAATAGGTTTTTTTGGATATCATAGTTTTAAATTATTTTGTATTTATTTTTATTTTTTCTAAATTTAAGTATTTCGTATTTAAACACGTAAGACCGTGACTATGTTTTCCAAAGAAGATGAAATTTTAAATGTTTTCGAGATTTATATTATAGATGATGTTTTCTTTGAAGTGTTATAATTTAGGATCGTTACAATTGGTATCAGAGCTCTAGGTTTAAAATTTTGTGGACTACTTTGCAATGTATAGAATAGCCTACGATGTAGGCTTGACATGTTCCATGGTCCCAACATCGATGCTTTGTCATCATCAGGTATGCCTTGCATAATTCAAGAAAAGAGAAACGTTTTTTAAGGCGTCCCTGTAAGGGGGATGGAGACATTGCAACTCTGAGACCGTGGCACAAGCCTTGTGCTACTATATTTTTCGTAGAAAGGCAGGACAGAGGAATCACAACTCTGAGACCCCTTGCGCTACAACATTTTTCATATAAAGGTAGGATTGAGGCATCGCAACTTTGAAACCCCATGTGCTACTACATTTTTCATATAAAGGCAGGACAAAGGCATCGGAACTCTAAGACCATGGAACAAGTCTTGTTCTACTACATTTTTCATAAAGGTAGGGTGCCCCTGTAAGGCTAATGGAAGCATCACAACTTGAGGATAAGTAAAAATTTAGGGTCGTTACATGAGCTATTCCGTTCATTTTTTACACATTATCCTTATTTTAATAGTAAATTTAGTGGGTTTTTGAATAGTTAGATAGTTTCTTTTGTGGAGAGACTATAAATACAATTATTATGTAGAAGGCAGATTTGATGAATTAAATTTAGCTCTCAAATTGAGACTTTCACCCTTAGAAAATTTGAGCATCATTTTGTGATTTATAGGTTTCATGCAATTCTTGTGGTAGATTGCATCTGAACAATTCAATCAAGTCTTGATCAATTGTGGAGTGACTCAATTTAGAACAAGGTTCCAAATATCTTTTATCTTAAAGGTAATCTAATTCTAGCCATCTCTCGGTTGATCCAAATTTTGTATCAGAAGGTGTTAATTTCTTTGATTAAAGGGTTCTTGCTTCAACAAAAGCTTGGATCATTGGATTGAGGATTAGGGTTGTCTTATCCCTTTCTTGGATTTTTTCTAAATCTGAAAGCTATAGTCCACAATTTTTATTCAAACTTGTTTCTACACGTTCTAAATAAGATTACCAGCAAGTATGGTAAAAGAACCGAGTACAAAAAATGCATCTGACCTATGTACCAAATTCAATCCGCCATTGAAGGCGCTCGAGGAAGCTTGAATTTATAATAATGGCTACACGCGAATCGTCACTTCTCATCCATCCGACTGAGTTTTTGAACCTCCAAGGAATATTCTCATAAAAGAGCTCAAAGACCAATATGTCTCAGAGAGTGCCCAATTTAAGAAATTCATTTTCGAGTAAGAATTAAGGTAAGTTTCAATTTTCTTCCTATAACCCTTCTCATCCAAAATTGATGATTCCATACACTTTTGGGGACTAAGATAGACAATGTTCATGAAGCAGTCATGGCCTAACGATGTAAGGATCTAGTTGTTCAAGAAATCTCATTTTCGTGTTATGGATTGAATTACAGATCAAAAGAAATCCAAAATTAAGTCCACAAACATAGATTTGTTCCCTCAAAATGAATTTTTAAGCTCGACGGAAGTATAAGGACGAACTTTTATGAAGAAATCATGGCCTAAAAGTACCTCAATAGTTTCAACAACTCCACTTGGTTTACTCCATAGGCGGAACCCTATTTTTATCCAAATTCGACAAGCTATAACTTGAGCTACATTACATTTGATGGTAAGAAGTTAGTCCCTAGATATACCTTGAAATTCTATCTTTAAGTTTCATGAAATTGAGAGGAGAAATTCTCAAATCAGAGCTAAGATGATTTATTTTCAAATAGCAGCACAACGGCTCACACGTATCTTCTTTCTTTCAAAGGAAGAAAAGAATGGTGTGAGCTATTCAACTAAGGTTCCCACGCAAGCCTAAAATCCAGTACTCCGTTAGTTTTTTTTCTAAATTTTAACATTCTCACGGACTCATTCTTTTAAAAGAAAATTTATGGTTCTAGAAACTATACACTCTAAAGAGTTTGTCAAAGAAAATTTGAAGTCATTCAAGTATCGAAAGCTCGAAAACGGAGGTCCCGAACACCAATGATGAGGTATAAAATCATCTAGAACTTTTCTTAAGAAATACTTCTAGGAACCATTTGATTTCTAGTATGAACCTTAAGTTAAGCATGGATTAAGGAAATATGAAAGAAAAATACTAATAACCATAAGTTAAGGTCCTGAACGAGCATTTTTATTCATAAACAAGTAACATAAAAAATAATTCACTAAATGAATTCACTAAATGAACACGGTTGTCCATGAAATTTTAAGGCTGAAGATAATATGACATGTTGAGGGTATATATTAAATTTGGTAGTCATTGGATAAAGATAATTTGCTAAACCAATAAATGATGTAAATGACCAAAATGCCCCTATGACGGTTGTCTTCTGTTCCAGACCTAAATGACCTCTAAATAATATGAAATTTTGTAATCGACCGTTTCATGATGATCAAGGATTATGTAAAGTTTCAAAATAGTTAGAACACGTTTATAGGCTAAATCAAGACTTATAAATAAAATAACTAAAATGCCTTTAAATTACCTTTAGATATTTGAAAGTACACGTGCCCTTAAATAACTTAAGACTTTAACAAAGGTTTACGCATGAGGACATAAAGATCTATATATGGGAGTTTAAGTTACTTAGATCAAATTTAGAACTAAAACCAAATTAGGAGAAAAGTTCAGGCTTAAAAGGAAATAATCCTTGACTCTAATCAAGATCCATTATTATGATAGTTCTTAATTTATGAGATTGGTTTTGGCCATACAAAAAAAGTATTTTATGACTTAAGCCTCAATAATTAAGAACCTAAGAATACATGAAACTAATGGAATGTTCTAAGGACAAGAACCAAGGAAAAGACCAACACAAGGGGTATAGGAATTAAGAAAAGAAGAATGTTTGGTACCACTCAAGAATAAAGGACCAAGGTCCTCGTGTCCTATGGTACAATGTGTTCATAACTCATATTACATCACTTGAAACGTAACAAATTTTGGATGTAGGTGGTCCTCATGTCCTATGGTACAATGTGTTTATGACTCATACTACATCACTTGAAACGTAACAAATTTTGGATGCAAGTTTGCAGACTGCAGTGTTTGGAAGGTAAAAATTTTTGGATGTAGATTTCAGACTAAATCGCTTACAAGGTATGAAACCTTGGGTGTAGGTATTCAGACTACGATGCTCAGAACATATGAAACATTCAGCATAGGTATTCAGACTACACCGCTTAGAACGTATGAAGCCTTTATATAAACAATGTGATCACTTAAATTGTACATATGGAGACATGTGAGTGGGGGCGTCCTATGCAATGAGTATTGCATAAGATCAGACCATGAAGAAAATCACTCTCACTTTATAATGTCGTTTACTGTTGAGACTGATTTTCTTTTCATTCGATGATCTAAGTAACTCGATCTTAATCCTGAGCTAACCATGAACTTTTGTTTATTCGGAATTATCCTTAGATTTTCATGGGTGAGAGTGGCTCAAGTTCGCCGACTCAATAGGCCTCCCATTTCAGGGGTAAGACTGGGTAAATGGCTGGGGACGTGGGGTGCAAGATGGATTCACTTCTACCCACTTTTAGAGATATAAGAAAGGTAGTTCCTTTAAGTACTAACTCCAGGTCTTAAACAAGGGGCCCCACCCTCTCATTGGCGTGAGAGGGCTCCGGTTTACTGGTTGGACCACAAACAAATTGTTCATTAGAGAATCAGTGAGACATAAGAAACAAGAAGTAACTTTAGGGGTAAAACGGTAAATTGACCAAACTCTAGTTATAAACAACCTGTGAAGGATCGACTTACTAATCATGGTTATATCAAATGGGCAGAAATATATCTATAGTGAGGGGAGTGCAACTACTAGGCTATAGTGGAATGTTCTAGTAGTTAACGAATGTTGGTTAACAAGGTTAATGAGTTTAACCGGTTAATCTTGGATCGTTGGAGCCCATGATCTATACGTCTACTAGGTCCCTCTGCTAGCTCATATCGGACTAAACCATAGAACAGTGTGACGAGTGAGTTCGAAGTGTTCGAATTCAAATTAGGGAAAATGCGCTACATATATACGATATATTTAACCGAATTTTTGTTTTATTTACGAATTAAACAAAAAGAGAGAATATGAGATATTTAAATAAGATTTAAATATCTTAATCAAATATGTGTTGGAATTAATTGGGATTGGCATTTGAATTAATATTAAATATTAATTAAATAGTTTAATTAATCATTTAATATTACTTTAATTTGAAATTAATAATTCAAATGGATTATTGAATCAAAATGAATAAAGTCAAAATGTTGACTTCATTTAATGGAAAAATCCATGTTAGTGGAATTTTGAGGTGTCAAAATTTGGTTTAACCAAACTTGCATGCTTGCCAAATAAACCCCACAAATTTGAGTAGAATTTTGAGTGTCAAAATTTGGTGATCTTAAATTTGCATGAACATGCAAACATGACTATAAATAGAGTGATCATAATACATGAAAAAACTTCTTCTTGGTGAAAAACCTTGAGAAAAACCTCTCACAAACACTCTCTTCATATATACAAAATCTCTCCCAAGTTTAAGTCACTCACCGGATTCCACAATCTCGTTCTAAGACCGGAGGATAGTGGAGAAGACACTAGTGGTGGTTCGAAACCGGTTCGTGAGAAAAAAGGAATTTGAACTACAAAAGGTTAGTATTCAAACTCATTAAGTTTTAGTATTCAAACTCATTAAGTTTTAATACTTATGAACATGTTAGTTATGTACTATAATTGATGTTTTAAAGTGTCTAATATCCAAATTGTTTCCGTATGTGTTATATTAACACCTTCATATTAAATGCATTACTCATCAATAAAAATGGGTAGAGTAGTTTCTAGGAAAAAAAATACTTAAAGCAAGTGCCTTAAGGAAAAGAAGTCGTTGATGTTATTTTCAAGTTAGCATGTAGGTAATTGTAGTCAATACAGTGTCTGCAGAGCTTCAATTTCCCTTTCAACTCTAGTATGGAACCTTTGAGTTAGGCCTGAGGTTGATTATGGATGTGTCACTTGATAGTTTATTTGATTGTCTTGCCCAATGGCTTTGTCCCATAAGAGGATGTTGATCATGCGGGTTGTCAACGATTTCCAAGATAGCATGTAGGTTGATAGTAGACTCAATAAGTAGCCTACTTGTAGGCTCTTAATCATGTCCTTGGTATGCCAGGGTATAATACTCTTTCTTTTCTTGTTTGGGTTCTTATTGCAAGTACTTAGGCCCCTTTAGTTATGTTTTTGACTTGTGAATTCTTATCGTGATCTATCCTGAAGACCTTGGTCCTAGGATTCTGAGGTCTCAACCTTGGTTTTGATCTATGGCCTCAGTACTATGGTTCTGGGTTCTTGTTTTCAAATTTTAGATCTTGATCCATGTTCTAGACCTTGATCGTTGTCTCATTCATGGTTATTTTTTAGGTTCTTGGTTCGTTCTCCAAGACACTTCCCATAGGATTTATGTTATCAGTCATGAACTTGCCAACTTGTGTCCAAGTCTTCATACGTTCCAAGAAGCATAGTCTGAACCTGCATCTAGGGCTTGCCATGTGATACTATCTGAAAACCTACATCCAAAGCTTCTTACTTTCCAATTGATGTAGTCTGATTCTACATTCATGGCTTGCCTTGTGATACAACCTGAATACCTATGCCCAAGGCTTCCTACATTCCAAGCGGCATAATCTGAATACCTATGCTCAAGGTTTAATATGTTCCAAGTAGCGTAGTCTAAAATCTTTCATCTAGTGTTTGCCATGTGATACAGCTTGAATATCTATGTCCAAGGCTTCATACATTCCAAGCGACGTAGTCTGAATACCTACGCTGAAGGCTTCATACGTTCTAAGCAGCGTAGTCTGAGTCATGAACATTCTGTATGCTGGGAGGTCTTAGGAATTTCTTGAGTTTCTGTGTTTGAAGACCTTGGTCACTTACCCTTGAGTAGTACCTAGCATTCTTGTTACCTTGGTAGTTGTAGAGCTTACAAGTTTCTAAGTTTCTTTATTTCTTGAGGCATAAGTTGTAACATGCCATCTTAAGCTTGTGAACCAAGCAGAGTAACATGCCAGAGTTATTCTAAAAATTCATAGAGTCATAATATATTCTCTATAGAGTTCTAGAAGAATCTTGAATACTCGGTAAGAATTGCTTGAAGTACTTTCCTTTAAGTGTTTATAAGGCCCTAACTTAGATTAGGTTCCAAACTTGCTCAAATCAACATGAAATCTTGAACGTACCTTCATGTCCTTAGGAATAAACCTTATAAAAAGTAGTAGGTCATTTGGAGTATGTTTAGATCTTGATATCATAAAGAGTCCGATGGGCATTTTGATCATTTTACCCCCTTAATTCTTAGTTTCACTACTTAATGTGTTCTAATGACTTTCAAACTTTATATCATTAAACATCATAAAATAAGATCTACTACAAAGTTTCATAATATTTTGAGGTCATTTAGTGGGTTATTTTAACGTTACTTAAATCTCGAGTAATTTAATCGGTTTAGAGCCTTAACTCTCAGTTCTTGATATTTTTCTTTCATAATCCTTTAAATCGTATTTAGTTTAGGGTTCATACAAAGATTCAAGTAATTCCTACAAGTATTTTTTTAAAAAAATCCATGATGGGTTCTTACCTCGTCGTCGATGTTCGGGGCCTCCGTCGTCGTCGATGTTCTAGTTTCTGAAACCATAAAGTATTTCATGAGAAATGTTCTGTAAGAGAGTTAAAATTGAGAAAAATCAATGGTGAGTCATTTTATTTATATGACATCGTCTAGATAGGAAGAAGACGGGCGCAACGCATAATGCTATCACTTTGAAAATTCTCCTCCACAGCTCCAATCACGGGATTTCTCCCCTCGATTTCTTCATGAAACTTGAAGATGGTGTTACAAGTAAAAGCTTGAGATTGGTTCCATACCTTCTCGTGGATCGTAAGTTCGTCGGAAATAGTTTTCCTCGCCGAAGCTCTACCAATAAAAACTTATGAGGGAGCCATTTCCAGAGGTTATTAGGACCCGATTTCTTCATGGAACCTCTTCCTTATTCTTCCCTCAAGCTAAAGGAATGGCTTAGAGGAACTTATTTCCGTGTATGTAACACCCAAGGCCTCTAATAAGAGGTAATGTATAATCCCTAATAGGTTGTACAATGTTTTGAAAGCAAATAACCACAAAAATTGGAGAAAATTTTAGAAAAAAGTTTCCAATTTTTATCAAACTTCCAAAAATTTTAAATTCTTGTACAGTAAGGGTAGAGAAGTTTTGGAAAAATTCTAGATTTTTAATTTAGAAAATAATATAAAAATAGTAAAAAATGGCCAAATTACCAAAATGCCCCTGAAAATATAGATAATTACAAAAAATACCCTTCTGGCTAAAATCAAAACTTTCATGGCGACCCTGTACACAAAAATCTATATAATCTCAAAATCTAGCCATTGGATCTCCTCCAAAACTTGACATAATCTAGAACGTTCATAGATCATCTCATTCAACGGCTAGAATTCAAAACTAAGATCGGAAGGCTCTAATCAGAGTAGGTATTTTCGGCTGAAGATCCAGAAAAATCAAGAATAGAATTAATGACAATTCTAGACGTTTGAGGATCATCCATCTATAAATTATTAGGTAGGGACAACTAATTAGAACAAGAAGTTAGCTTAATCGAGTCCTCAATCGTGAGTTACGATTTTGGGTATCGTGTTCTTGGGTTTTCCTTGATCTTGGGAGCTACAGTTTATCATTTCTGCTCAAACTTGTTTCTTCACCACGTGACTTTCGTGATTGCTCGAACAGCCATGGAAATCAGGATAGGGCAGTAGTATGCATTGATGTTCATTTAGTAGTTGACAGGAGATTTCTTTCTTTCTTTCTTTTTTTTTTTTTTTTTTTTTTTTTTTTTTTTTTTTTTTTTTTTTTTTTTTTTTTTTTTT
>NW_019272031.1:599042-652651 GCF_002738345.1 Cucurbita maxima | reverse complement strand
TTTTTTTTTTTTTTTTTTTTTTTTTTTTTTTTTTTTTTTTTTTTTTTTTTTTTTTTTTTTTTTTTTTTTTTTTTTTTTTTTTTTGTGTGTTCAAAGACTATTGAAAATGTTTGCTAAAACCACCACACCTAAATGGTGGTGAAAATCCTCTATTTATAATCATTTACAGAATAAAGAAATATGGTAAATTACAAATAATATGGAAAGTTCAATCAAAGAAAAGAATAATAAATGAATACAATATATTTGCCTTTAATAATATGGTAAATACGGTAAGCCGTAATGTAAGGCAAATATGCCTTATAATAAACGATCAACAATCCTTATCACCCCCCGCAAGCTAAGCTTCGAATTTGAACAAACGTAAAACTTGGATCTGAAAAATTCGAAGAGAGGTCGAGAAATACTTTTTGTGAAGATGTCTGTAACTTGGAGACGGGAAAGTACATATTGTGTGCGAAGTTTGCCAGCGATAACAAGTTCTGGAAGGAAAAGATAATCTAGTTCAACATGTTTAGCACGCTTGAGAGAAACCGGATTAAAACTAAAAAAAATAACACTTTTGTTGTCACATAAGAGTAAGGGCTGCTATGAAATAGGGATCTTAAGGTCAAGAAAAAGATGCGTAATCCAAAGAAGTTCAGCAGCAGTCGTGGCAAGAGCACGATACTCCGATTCATAGCTGGAGCATGAGATAGTAGGTTTCTTTTTGGCACTCCAATAAATGTGATTGTTACCAAGATAAATAGAATAGCTGGATGTAGAATGACGAGTATCAAGACAACCAGCCCAGTCAATAGCCGAATAAGCGACTAGTGTACTAGGAATAGTGGATGGACGAAAGGTAAGACCAAAGTAGAGTTTTCCTTTGACATAGCGAAGAATACATTTGACAGCGAAAGTTGATCTACAGTAGGGACATGCAAGAATTGGCTGACAGAATTGACATCATAAGCAATATCTGGATGCGTAATAGTCAAGTATTGAAGGGCGCCAATAAGAGATCTATAGAGAGTAGGATCAGAGAAAGGAGAACCATCAGCAGTCAGTTGTTGAGAAACAACCATGGGAGTGTAGACTAGTTTGCTATCGAGCAATTGAGCACGAGTAAGAATATCTTGAGCATATTTTAACTGACTAATAAAGAGATCATCAGGAGTGGGTGAAACTTCAAGACCAAAAAAGTAACTGAGAGAATCCAAATCTTTGGTAGCAAACTCAGAATGAAGCTTGCGAGTAAAGCTGTCAATAAGAGATGAGTTGTTGCCGATAACAATAATGTCATCAACATAAAGAAGCAAATAGATAAGGTTAGATTTCTGATGAAAGACAAAAAGGGACGTGTCAGCGCGACTGTAAGAAAAACCAAGTGTGAGAAGAAATGAGCTAAAATGCCAAAACCAAGCGCGAGGAGCATGCTTTAAGCCATAGAGAGCTTTCTTTAATAGACAAACATGAGTGGGAAATTGATGATGAATATACCCAGAAGGTTGTTCCATATGAACACGTTCAAGAGTTCCATTGAGAAAAGAATTCTTGACATCAAGTTGTCAAAGAGGCCATTTATTTGTCACTGCAATACAAAGCACAACACGGGACAGTGGTAGCTTTGACAACCGGACTGAAAGTGTCAGTGTAGTTGAGACTAGGAACCTGAGTATAACATTTGGCAACAAGACGAGCCTTGAAATGCTCGACGGATCCGTCAAGCAAATATTTATACGAAACACCCATATAGTTCCCACGATGTTGGTGTTGGTAGGTCGAGGAACCAAAGTCCAAGTGTCATTTAGTTGTAAAGCTCGAATTTCTTCATCCATGGCAGCAACCCAAGCAGGATTTTTAGCCGTAGATTTGAATTCTTTTGGCTTAGTGGATGCAAGAAGAGTAGAAAGAAGTCCAAATGAGCCCAAAATATAAAGAATTGTTGGATGACAAGTCTTGAATATACCAGCTTTTGCTCGTGTGATCATAGGATGAGAGCCCAAAGAAGAGGAATCAACAATAGATTTAATAGAGGTCGAATCAGAAGTCGAGGGTGGCAAAGCGGAACCTGCACGAGAAGTATCAACCTGCACAAACTCATCCACAAGGTTAGAACTAAATGTGTTAATATAACACATGCGGAAGCAATTTGAATCTTAGACACTTTTAGAACATCAATTATAGTAAATAATTAGCATGTTCATAAGTATTAAAACTTAATGAGTTTGAACACTAACCTTTTGTAGTTCAAATTCCTTTTTCCTCACGAACCGGTTTCGAACCACCACTAGTGTCTTCTCCACTATCCTCCAACCTTAGAACGGGATTGTGGAATCCGGTGAGTGACTTAAACTTGGGAGGGATTTTGTATATATGAAGAGACTGTTTGTGAGAGGTTTTTCTCAAGGTTTTTCATCAAGAAGAAGACCTTTCATGCATTATGATCACTCTATTTATAGAGTCATATTTGCATGTTCATGCAAATTTGAGATCACCAAATTTTAACACTCAAAATTTCACTCAAATGTTTGGGATTATGTGGCAAGCATGCTTGAGTTAACCAAATTTTGACACTCAAAATTCCACTCAAATTTGTGGGGTTTATTGGGCAAGCATGCAAGTTTGGTTAAACCAAATTTTGACACCTCAAAATTCCACTAACATGAATTTTTCCATTAAATGAAGTCAACATTTTGACTTTTCATTTTGATTCAACAATCAATTTGAATTATTAATTTCAAATTAAAGTAATATTAAATGATTAATTAAACTATTTAATTAATATTTAACATTAATTCAAATGTCAATCCCAATTAATTCAGACACATATTTGATTAAGATATTTAAATCTTATTTAAATATCTCATATTCTCTCTTTTTGTTTAATTCGTAAATAAAACAAAAATACGGTTAAATATATCGTATATATGTAGCGCATTCTCCCTAATTTGAATTCGAACACTTCGAACTCACTCGTCACACTGTTCTATGGTTTAGTCCGAT
Source organism: Cucurbita maxima (assembly GCF_002738345.1). NCBI lineage: Eukaryota > Viridiplantae > Streptophyta > Magnoliopsida > Cucurbitales > Cucurbitaceae > Cucurbita > Cucurbita maxima. The sequence continues at coordinate 649,663 of NW_019272031.1, read as the reverse complement.
ATGAGCTAGAAAAGGGACCTAATGGACCTATAGATAATGGGCTCCAACGATCCAAGATTAACCGGTTAAACTCATTAATCTTGTTAACCAACATTCGTTAACTACTAGAACGTTCCACTATAGCCTAGTAGTTGTACTCCCCTCACTATAGATATATTTCTGTCTATTTGATATAACCATGATTAGTAAGTCAATCCTTCACAAGTTGTTCATAACTAGAGCTGGGTCAATTTACCGTTTTACCCCTGAAGTTACTTCTTGTTTCTTATGTCTCACTGATTCTCTAATGAACAATTGGTTTGTGGTTCAACCAGTAAACCAGATCCCTCTCAGGACAATGAGAGGGTGGGGCCCCTTGTTCAAGACCTGGAGTCAGTACTTAAAGAAACTACCTTTCTTCTATCCCTAAAAGTGGGTAGGAGTGAATCCATCTTGCACCCCACGTCCTCAGCCATTTACCCAGTCTTCTCCTGAAATGGGAGGCCTATTGAGTCGGCGAACTTGAGCCACTCTCGCCCATGCAAATCTAAGGATAATTCCGAATAAACAGAAGTTCATGGTTAGCTCAAGATTAAGATCGAGTTACCTAGGTCATCGAATGAAAAGAAAATCAGTCTCAACAGTAAACGACATTATAAAGTGAGAGTGATTTTCTTCATGATCCGATCTTATGCAATACTCATTGCATAGGACGCCCTCACTCACATGTTTCCACATATACAATTTTAGTGATCACATTGTTTATATCATATACAAAAGTGGGCCCATCCATAGTGCTCCAGAATAAGGTACTCAACCTTATTCTTATACTATAGATCATTTTGACTATATACTTGAACTTGATCAACTCTTATGTCTCCACAAATAGTTCAAGTAATCATACTATAGCCAGAGTGTTCTTAGTTTATTGGATTTAGATTAATGATCGTAAAGTTCACTTTATTCAATAACAATCTTTACTAAATAAACAACAATAATAACTTTATTGAAAATAGAATATGTTTTTGTTTACAAACTATGAGTTTTAGGACATAAAACCCAACAAAAACAAATATCACACGGGGATGAACTGGATCGAGGAATGTGCGATGATGAAGTGGTGTAGGGGGGAAAGAGGTTGGTCGTGGGAGCTAGAGATAGCAGGAAAGTGAGTTTCATCAAATTGAGCATGGCGGGAGATATATAACTTAGTGGTGGTAGGATCAAGACAGCAGAACTCTTTATGAGCAGGATTATAACCCAAAAAAATACAAATGCTGTGGGGAGAAAGCTTATTACGCATATATTCACGCAAGTAAGAATAAACACGATAACCAAATGGATGAAAATTGTCATAATGCGGAGAGTAGCCACAAAGAAGTTCAAAGGGTGACTTACCTCCAAGAAGTAGAGTAGGCAACCGGTTGATAATATAATCTGTAGTGCTGAAGGCATCAACCCAAAAACGAGGAGAAAGATGGGAGTGAATGAGAAGAGTCAAGCAAGTCTCAGTCACATGACAGTGTTCTCTCTCAGCACGACCATTTTGAGTAGGTGTATATGGACAAGAGAGTTGATGGTGGATGCCAGAAGTCGTAAATAAGTTTTGAAACAAGTGCTAGTAAATTCGGTACCTCCATCACTTCGAAATACCTTGATATGAGAAGAATATTGATTTCCCAAAAAAAATTTAAATTAAAGAAAAATATCAGAGAACTCATATTTAAATTTCAAAGGTAAAGCCAAGTGAACCGAGAATAATCATCAATAAAAATAACATAGTAAAGAAAACCCAAATTTGATTTGATGGGGGAAGGACCCCAAAGATCACAAGGTAAAAGATCTAACACATGAGACGACCTACGTTCATTGCGAAAATAAGGCAATCGATGACTCTTCGCAAGCTGACAAGTACTACATAGTGATGGAGAAGGCAATAAAGACGTAAGAGAATCTTTTCTATTTAAAAAAGAAATAACATAATGATTCACATGACCCAGGCGAGCATGTCATAAATCATATGAAGCACGTAAAGATTTATTTCTAAGGACTGAAATAAAAACAAAGTTGTCGCTCTCCAGCACATATAGCCCTCCATCTCTTTTACCGATTGCCACCACCCTTCATGTTTGACAATTCTTGATAGTAAGAAGATTATTAGTAAATGTAACGGAGAGAGAAAAATCAGACGTTAATTTACTAATTGAAAGAAGATTTTTAGGGATAACCAAGACATCTAATAAGTGAATATTTAAAATAGGAGAAAGAGTCCCAGTGTGGGTAATGGGTAGGGATGCACCGTCTCCTACGATCACAGAGTTCTTACCCATGTAATTTTTAGACTGATCCAAAATAGATGGGTCAGCAGTCATATGGACCAAAGCCCCAGTATCCAGAAACCAATCAGCAACATTGGGTCTAGCAATAGAATAGGACATGTTGAAGGCTTTAGCATGGTGAGAATGAGTAAAATCGGGTCAAACATACCGTTGGTTGCAGCGGTCAGCATAATGGCCCTCTTTGCGGGATATTTGACAGTGAGGTTGTCGACGAACCTGACCTGAATGGGTTCATCCTCGATTGAAAAAGTTTTTTTTGTGGAAATAAGAACAACCTTGATGGTTGCTAGAGGAAGCAGGGTGGCTTCCATGGGTGCGACCACGATTAGTGGCTGTGAATGTTGTAGGAGTGGAGTCAGAGAACTCAAAGGAGCGCTGAAATAGCTCAAAACTTTCAGCTTTAGAGACTAAATCTGCAAAAAGAGGGGATAGGGGTAAGAGCCATCTGAGCAATACAAAAAGCTGAAAACTCGGTGCCGAGTCCACGAAGGAACCAGTGCACTTTATCAATGTCCTTGACGGGCCTGCCAATGGCATGAAGTTGGTCACAAATTGTTTTGAAGGCACGGGCATACTCAGCTACAGGTTTGGTGCAACGTTTCATCAACTACAAGTAATCCTTGAGTCTCAGTTCACGAACTTTCAAATGATGGTTGAACGTAATTTCCAACGCAAGCCAAACATCATGTGCATTGGAGAGACCAACAACGACAACAATGGCTTCCTCGGTGAGAGAGGAGAGTAGGAGACAAAGAAGTCGTTGATCGGATGCTCTCCACGTCACATATTTGGGTTGAGTGTTGAGGAGATTTCTGGTTCAAAGCAAGGTGGTGGAACCATAGTTCCATCAACATAGCCTATCATGTCTTGACACTCAAGGAGAGGGTGAAGTTGGCTTTCCAAAGAAAATAATTGGAGGAAGAAAGTTTAATGGTAATCATATGGATTAGAGTGTTGAAAGGAAGAAGATGATAAGAGGATTCGGAAGTCATAGAGAAGAAAGGATAAGTGTTGTTAAACCAAAAGGGCTCTGATACCATGAAAACGTTTGCTGAAACCATCACATCTAAATGGTGGTGAAAGTTGTAAATTACAAATAATATGAAAAAAAAATCAGAAGAAAGAATAATAAATGAATATAATATATTTTCCCTTTTATTATTTGCCTTTAATAAAAGGGCAAATATAGTAAGCGGTAATACAAGTTAAATATACTTCTAATAAACGGTCGACTATCCTTAACTACTACGTTATTTTTAATTTTCTTGTTTTAAATTAATTGGGTAAGTCCATGACTTCAATTGTAAATATTTTATTTCAAATTTCCGCATCTGTTAAATAAGACATTCATGTAGTGACGTCTCTAATTTAGGCAAAAAAATTATGGGCATTATCATTAGTTTCAGATCCCTAGGTTTTTAGAAAGTGTAGACCGGTCTACGATGTAGGCCTAACATATTTCCATTGTTCTTCAGCGGACATACTTTCATCGTTAGCTATGTCTTACAAAAGATAATAAATGATGGTGTTTTGTTATGATATGATTTACCTTGCACTCAATATGAAAGTTAATTGATGTATTAATGCTATTTAGATTTAGTAAGGTTTGTATTGTGAAGGGGAACTTGTAGTGTAGTAATCTACTAAACTAGTAGTGGAGTCTTTGTTTTATTAGGAAAAATAGGATTATGGAAAATAGGGTTCTTAAAGTTGGTATGAGAGCTCTAGGCTTATAAATTTTGTCGACTAGTCTAAAATGTAGGTCTCGAATGTTTCTATGGTCTTGCTAGAGACGTTTTGTTATCGTCAGATATGCTCTACAAAAGATAATAAATGTTCTCATATTATATCATGATTTATTAGGCATGAAATGTAAATGCTATATGATATAATAATGATTCAAAACATGTTTATATTTAGTAAGGTTTGTATTGTGATGGGCGAGATATAGTCAAATGAAAGGAACTTAGTAAACTTGTCAAAACAATCACCGTTAGAAAAAGTAATCCAATTTTGAATCGAATAAAATTGTCAAAACAAAATTAAACTTGTTATTGTTGGGGATCAAACTCAGGTCACTCGAGTGACAAGCAGGAATGCTCACCCTTGTACTACAATGACCTCTGGAACATAATAACTCGAGTGACAAGCGGAAATACTCACCAATGTACCACTACAACGACCTTTGAAAACATATTATTTGTTGACACACAAGATTTCATAAACCATTTTTAGGAAAAGAAATCCAGTTCCGACTTTCGTCAAACTACCGTTGTCAAATTTTGGATTCCGTTACCGTTGTTGGGGATCAAACCCGAGTCACTTGTGTGACAGGTAGAAATACTCACCACTATACTACAACAACTCATAAAAAATAAATTATTTGTTAACACTCCAGATTTTACCAATTGACTTTAGAAAAAGTGATCCATTGTTAACACTCTAGATTTTATCCATCGAAGATTCGGAAAAAGTAATCCAATTTCAAATCCGGTGGAAATTGTCAAAAGAAAATTAAACTTTTATTGTCGGGGTTCAAACTCAGGTCTCTCGAGTGACAAGCGGGAATACTCACTACTGTATTACATCGACCTCTGAAAAATATATTATTTGTTAATGCACGAGAGAAATAGGAATCCAATTCTGAATTTCGTTGTTGGGGAACAAACCCAAATCATCCAGTTCACCACTACCGAATTACGAATTCAATTAAAACTATTCAAAAGAAAATTAAAAATCATCGCTACGGGGGATCAAACTTGCGGGAATACTCACCACTCTACAACGACGACTTTCGAAAAATATAATATTTGTTAACACACCAGATTTTATCAATCGCCGTTACAAAAAGTAATCCAATTTTGAATTCGATTAAAATTGTCAAAACAAGATTAAACTTGTTATTGTTTGGGATCAAACTCAGGTCACTCGAATGACAAGCAGAAATGTTCGTCCTTGTACTACAACAACCTCTGGAACGTAATAACTCAAGTGACAAGCAGAAATACTCACCACTGTACCACTACAACGACCTCTGAAAACATATTATTTGTTAACACACAAAATTTCATAAACCATTTTGTAGGAAAAGCAATCCAGTTCCGACTTTCGTCAAACTATCGTTGTTGGAGATCGAAACCAAACTACCGGCATGACAGGTTCACCGCTGACCAATTTCGAGTTCCGTTAAAACTACCAAAATAAAATTAAAATCGCCGTTGTTGGGGATCGAACCCAGCTTCACCGCTGTCCAATTTTAAATTTCGTTAAAACTACCAAAATAAAACAACTAAAATCGTCGTTGATAGGGATACCTGCGTGACAGGCAAGAATACTCACCACTATACTACAACGACTCATCAAAAATAAATTATTTGTTAACACTCCAAATTTTACCAATTGTTTTTAGAATTAAAATCATCGTTGATGGGGATACCTGCGTGACAGGCAAGAATACTCACCACTATACTACAATGACTCATAAAAAATAAATTATTTGTTAACACTCCAAATTTTACCAATTCTCTTTAGAAAAAGTGATCCATTTTTAACACTCATTTTATCCATCGAAGATTTGGAACAAGTAATCCAATTTCAAATCCGGTGAAAATTGTTAAAAGAAAATTAAATTTATTATTGTCGGGGTTCAAACTTAGGTCTCTCGAGTGACAAGCGGGAATACTCACTACTATATTACATCGACCTCTGAAAAATATTTTATTTGTGAACACACAAGAGAAAAAGGAATCCAATTTCGAATTTCGTTGTTGGGGAACAAACCAAAATCATCTGGTTCACCATTACCGAATTTCGAATTCAATTAAAACTATCCAAAAGAAAATTAAAAATCGTCGCTGCGGGGGATCAAACTCGCGGGAATACTCACCACTCTACAACGATGACTTTCGAAAAATATAATATTAACACACCAGATTTTATCAATAGCCGTTACAAAAAGTAATCCAATTTTGAATCCGATTAAAATTGTCAAAACAAAATTAAACTTGTTATTGTTCGGGATCAAACTCAGGTCACTCGAGTGACAAGTAGGAATGCTCACCCTTGTACTACAACGACCTCAGGAACATAATAACTTGAGTAACAAGCGGAAATACTCACCACTGTACCACTACAACGACCTCTGAAAACATATTATTTGTTAACACACAAGATTTCATAATCCATTTTTCAGGAAAGCAATCCAGTTCCTGTTGGGTTTTATGTCCTAAAACTTATAGTTGGTAAACAAAAACATATTCTATAAAGTTATTATTGATGTTTATTCAGTAAAGATTGTTATTGAATAAAGTGAATTTTACGATCATTAATCTAAATCCAATAAACTAAGAATACTCTGGCTATAGTATGATTACTTGAACTATATGTAGAGACATAAGAGTGGATCAAGTTCAAGTATATAGTCAAAATAATTTAGAGTACATGGATAAGGTTGAGTACCTTATCTTGGGGAAACTATGGAAGCAACCTTCTTTTGTATATGATATAAACAATGTGATCACTAAATTGTACATGTCGAGACATGTGATTGGGGGCGTCCTATGCAATGAGTATTGCATAAGATCGAAAAATGAAGAAAATCACTCACTTTATAATGTCGTTTACGGTTGAGACTGATTTTTTCATTCGATGACCTAGGTGACAGTGTTTTCCATAAATAGATCTCTGATCAAGCTACCACCAGATTAAGATAGAGAAGAAGATGTGTTGAAGACAACATTTAGAATGAGGTATGACCACTATGAGTTTTTTGTTATGTCGTTTGGACTCACCAATGCCTATGCGTATACATGGAGTCAATGAATCTAATATTCAAGGAGTGATTCAACACATTTGTCATCGTGTTCGTAGACAACATCCTAGTGTATATAAAAATGGATTAAGAACACAAGGTACATCTCTGAAAAGTCCTGGTGATCTTGTGGGAAAATAAGTTGTATACCAAGTTCTCCGAGTGAGAATTTTGACTATGGTAGGCTCATTCTTAGGGCACATGGTGTCGAAGGATGGGGTTTCAATGGACCCAACAAAGGTGGAAGTTGTCACCAAGTGGGTTCGTCGGACTGCAAATACTAAGGTACACAATTTCTTGGGACTGGTAGGGTACATCAGCGAATCGTACGAGATTTTGCCAAGATAGCCTCATCGCTCACGCACTTGACTAGGAAGGGTGTTTCGTTTATATGAAATGAAGCATGTAAGGCTAGCTTCCAAGATCTGAAATAGAGGTCAGTGTCGACCCTAGTGCTCACAGTTCTAGAGAGCTCAGGAGGATATGTGATTTTTAGTGACACCAGTAAAAAAGGACTAGGATGTGTAGTGATGCAAACGAGAAGGTGATCGCTTGTGCTTCCCTTCAGTTGAAGGACTACAGCAGAACTACCCCTCCCATGACTTGGAGTTAACTATGGTAGTGCTTGTACTTAAAATCTGGAGGCTACTTGTATGGAGAGAATTATCATATCTACATTGACCACAAGAACCTGAGTGTGTTGAGACGAGGTAGGTGAATAGGAGTTTTCAGGACAAGAGATAGTTCAAGCTACCAGTGAGGCCATGAAAAAGATTAGAACAATAATGTGCATGGCTCAGAATAGATAAAAGAGTTACACTGACATGAGGCATATGAGTTTAGGGGACATGGTATTCTTGAAGGCGACTTTGTAAAAGGCGTCCTAAGTTTCGGATGTAAAGGAAAGCTAAGCTCATGCTTTATCGAACCATTCAAAATCTTAGATCAAATCTTTCACGACTCCAAAATGACTGAAAAGGAACTGACACTCCTGAAAGATCAACTTTATGACCGCACATCTCTCGAACGCTCCTCAATCTTGATCGGCAACCTGCGAACACTTGAAAAAAATAGGAAAACTAGGATGAGTATAAAAATTATACTCAGTAAGCCACCTATTCGTAGGCTCTCATCGCATCCTAAGCTTAACAGATTTCCATGGACTTCTCTTTGGCTATAAGACATTTGGTTCTAGTATTAGGCCCTTGGGACTTCTTTGGTTCTCCATCCTTTCATTTCAACCCTAAAAGTTCCTTATGCCGAGCTTTAATGACCAGTGTCTTTCTATGAGGCGCTACATTTGCATGGCATTCTGAGACTATATGGTATCTTACCAGGGGGTGTGCGAGTACCTCCTAGGCCCATGATAGACCACCTTATTAGGCCCTTGGGGCTTCTTTGGTTCTCCTTCCTTTCATTTAAACCCTAAAAGTTGCTTATGCCGAGCTTTAATGACCAGTGTCTTTCTATGAGGCGCTACATTTGCATGGCATTCTGAGACTATATGGTATCTTACCAGGGGGTGTGCTGAGTACCTCTTAGGCCCATGATAGACCACCTTATTTGGCCCTTGGGGCTTCTTTGGTTCTCCATCCTTTCATTTAAACCCTAAAAGTTCCTTATGCCGAGCTTTAATGACCAGTGTCTTTCTATGAGGCGTTAATGCATGGCATCTGAGACTATATGGTATCTTACCAGGGGGTGTGTTGAGTACCTCCTAGGCCCATGATAGACCACCTTATTGGGGGGCATGACCCCTCCTTTTCGAGCTAGTGGTCTGTAAGACATGGGGGCACATTTTCCCTGAAAAACGGCTAGGAACAGTGAGAACTAATTAGGAACCCTTGGACCTCCCATGAAGCTATAGATACCGTTCATATAAATTGTAGCCTAAGAACACTCCTAAGGTACTTTGTTTGCCGTGGTGATCTGATAGGCTCCTAGGGAAAGGTTAGGTCTAGACTCAGTAACTTGTCACTTCCAACCACAAATCCCTAGGCTTATCATATTATGGGTCATGGAAAATAACTGAGTATGCATACAACCATCATCTAGCATTATCATACATAATTCATACAAAGTAAACATACATGCTCAATGGGGTGATAACATCCATCAAGCTCCCAGAGCGCAGAGTTCTCAAATTCTCATCCTCTTTTCAGCATGAATTAAACATATACATAAATAGCGGAGGCGTAAAGCATACTTACAACACTCAAGTAACACTCATAATACTTCATATAGTATATTCATACTCATAACAATCAAATTAACTACATTCAATCATGGAAAGCTACCACCTAAGGTAAATGCATTAGTTCCCTACAAGTATTGCTTCTTAAATAACATGTGGTGACTAACATGATTGATGTGTGACTTTTGTTTAGTGTTTCTACACAAATAATGTATCCAAAAATACTCATTTTGTCCAATTAGATCCTATTTCACATAAAAATATGATTAGGATTAGAATTGGGATAAAAATCGAGCAAACAGAAGTCGAACAGGAAGGAAACTAACCTTCATACATGCAACACACACTTCCACTCGCAGGAAAGACGCTCTATGCGCGATGCCAAGCACCCATACGGACGCGCTTGATGGAAGAGGACGCACGTCCTGGTGCTGCTACATGGCATGCTCAAGTTGGTCAGCTGCGCTGATGAGTCATGGGTTCAAATCCGCAGGCACACGCTGGGAAGTGAAATTCCTTATGTTGACGCGTGGCACCATGCGGATCTGATCAAATGAAACATCCTTTGAGTCAAACTGGGACAGATGTGGGTCTAACAAACTTCAAACTTTAAGTCATTATATTTTAAAGTTTGTAGTGCTTTAACCGCGTATCTTTAAAGATATCATTGAGAATTAATGAAATTGACCCATGCAAGTGTGAACAATGTTAGCACGATGATCAAACAAACTTGGTTTTATGCACATTGCAGATCCGTATCTTTAAAGATATCATTGAGAATTAATAAAATTAACCCATGCAAGTGTGAATAATGTTAGCACGACGTTCTAACAAACTTTGTTTTATGCACATTGCAGATCAGTATCTCCAATCGAGTTTAGTTTTATATCAGTAAGAATAAATTAAATTGACCAATGCAAGTGTCAAACATTTGACCGTCTCATTATTAGCACGGCGCTCTAACCTGAGAATATTTGCTAAAACCACCGAACATAAATTATGGTGAATGTTCTCTATTTATAATGATGGAGAGAATAAAGAATTAGGGTAAATTACAAATAATATGGAAATAACAATAAAAGGAAAGAATAACAAATAATTAGAATATATTTTCTTTTAATAAAAAAGGCAAATATGGTAAGCCGGTAAGGCAAATATCCTTAACACCCCTCGCTAGCCTAGCGTCAGATTTGAATGAACGTGAAGCTTGGATCTGAAATATTCAAAGTGAGGTCGAGAAACACTTTTTGTGAAGATATCAGCAACATGGAGATGGAAGTTATTGTGTGCGAAGTTTGCCAACAATAACAAAGATGGAAAGGTACATATTTTGTGCCAAGTTTGCGAGCGATAACAAGTTATCGAAGGAAATGATAATCTAGTTCAACATGTTTGTCCTGCTTATGAGAAACATGATTAGAGCTAAAAAAAATAGCACTTTTGTTATCACATAAGAGCAAGGGCTACTGTGAAATAGAAACCTTGAGGTCATGCAAAAGATGCATAACCAAAAGATGTTCAGCAGCAGTTGTGGCAAGAGCACAATACTCAGATTCACTGTTAGAGCATGAGAGTAGATTCCTTTTTGGCACTCTAAGAAACGAGATTGTTACCAAGATAATAGAATAGCTGGATGTAGAACGATCAATATCAGGACAACCAACCCAATCAGCATCCGAATAAGCCACTAGCGCTCTAAGAACAATGTATGGATGAAAGATAAGACCAAAGTGGAGTGTTCCTTTAACATAGCAAAAAATATGATTGACAGCAAAAAAAATGATCTGCAGTAGAGGCATGCAAGAATTGACTGATATAATTGCAGCATAGGAAATATCTAGACGCGTAATGGTCAAGTACTGAAGGGCGCTAATAAGGGATCTATAGAGAGTAGGATCAGAGAAAGGAGAACCATCAGCAGTCAGGCGTTGAGAAACAACCATGAGAGTGTGGACTGGTTTGCTATTGAGCAAATGAGCACGAGTAAGAATATCTCGGGCATATTTTAACTAACTAATAAAGAGACCATCAGGAGTGGGTGAAGCTTCAAGACCAAGAAAGTAACTGAGAGAACCCAAATCTTTGGTAGCAAACTCAGAATGAAGCTTTCGAGTAAAACTGTCAATAAGAGAAGAATTGTTGCCGGTAACAATAATGTCATTAACATAAATAAGCAAATAGATAAGGTTGGGTTGCTGATGAAAGATAAAAAGGGACGTGTTAGCGCGATTTTAAGAAAAATCAAGTGTGAGAAGAAACGCTAAAACTAGATGTGAGGAGCTTGCTTTAAACCATAGAGGGCTTTCTTTAATAGACAGACATGAGTGGAAAATAAAGGATCAATATACCTAGGAGGTTGTTCCATATGAACATGTTCAATAAGAGTGTCATTGAGAAAAACATTATTGACATCAAGTTATCGAAGAGGCCATTTATTTGTGACCGCAATAGAAAACACAACACAGACAGTGGTAACTTTGACAATCGGACTGAAAGTGTCGGTGTAGTCAAGACCACGAACCTGAGTATAACCTTTGACAATAAGACGAGTCTTGAAACACTCGACCGATCCATCAAACAAATATTTAACACAAAACACCCATTTCATGCAATTGGCAGGCCCGTCAAGGACATTGATAAAGTGCACTGGTTCCTTTGTGGACTCAGCACTCAACACCGATTTTTTAGCTTTTTCTACTGCTCTCTTCACCCCTCTCCCCTATTTTTCTATTGCGCTCTCACCCCTATTTTGCAGTTGAGCTTTAGTTGTTCCAATGCTCCCTTAGTCTTCTGACTCCGCTCCTACGACATTCGCAGCCACTAATTGTTCTCATTCTCACAGAAACAACTCTTCCAACCGAGGACAAACCAAATATGCGGCCATTATGCTGACCGCCGACCCATTTATTTTAGATCAGTCTAAAAATTACACGGGTAAGAATTCTATGATAAACGTTACATATTATTAAGAATTAATGAATTCGGCCCATGCAAGTTTCAAACCTGCGACCTTCGCATTATTAGCACGACACTCTAACTAACTCAGCTAATAGGCCATAGGTTTTATGCACATTGTAGAACAGTAGATCCTAATCCAGTCATTCGAGATTAGGTTACATAATTTTAGGTACAATAAACTTAATACTTTTAAGTCATTAAAGTTTGTAGTGCTTTAACCATGTATCATGTGTCAAACCTGCAACCTTCGTGTTTTGTTAGCAGGACATTCTAAGCAACTTAGCTAATAGGCCAAGAGTTGCACATTGCAAATCAGTAGCTCCTAATGCCAATCGAGTTTAGTTACATATTTTTTTGCATAATAAAACTTAAAACTTTCAAATTTTAAGTCATTATCTTTAAAGTTCGTAGTGTTGTAATCTCGTATCATGAAAAGATATTATTAAAAATTAATAAAATTGGCCCATGCAGATGCCAAACTTACGAACTTCGCATTATTAGCACGATGCTCTTACCAATTAAGTCAATAGGCCATAGGTTTTATGCACATTGTAGATCGGTAACTCTTAATCCAGCCAATCGAGTTTAGGTTACATAATTTTATGCATAATAAACTTAAAACTTTAAGTCATTATCTTTTAATGCTTGTAGTGCTTTAACCCCGTATCATTAAAGATATCATTTAGAATTAATGAAATTGACTCGTGCTAAGTATCAAATCTGAGACATTCGTATTTTGTTAGCACGATGTTCTAACCAACTTAGCTAATAAGCCAAAGTTTTTATGCACATTGCAGATCGGTAGCTCCTAATCTAATCAATCAAGTTTAGGTTGCATAATTTTATGCATAATAGAACTTAATTCTGTCTTATCAGCACAATGTTCTAACCAACTTAGTTAATAGGCCAAAGTTTTTATGCACATGGCAGATCAATAGCTCCTAATCTAATCAATCGAGTTTAGGTTACATAGTTTTATGCATAATAGAACTTAAAACTTTCAAATTTTAAGTCATTATCTTTAAAGTTCGTAGTGTTGTAACCTTGTACAAGTTGCAATCTTCGTGTTATTAGCGCAACGCTCTAACCAACTGAGCTAATAGGTCATAGGTTTTATGCACATTGCATATCGGTAACTCCTAATCGATTTAATAGTTTTTAGTCTATATCTTTTAAAGTTTGTAGTGCTTTAACCATGTATCATTAAATTTGTAATTTTGTAACTCCATATCATTAAAGGTATCATTGGGAATTAATTAAATTGACCCATGCAAGTATCAAACCTACGCACTTCTAATGGTTATTAGCCCAACATAGAACTTAAGTTTTCAAATTTTAAGTCATTATTACAACGCTCTAACCAAATGAGTCAATAGGCCATAAGATCGTTAGCTCCTAATCTAGTAGTTTAGGTTAGATAATTTTATGTATACTAAACTTAAAACTTTACTTTAAGTCATTATCTTTTAAAATTTGTAGTGCTCGTATCATTGAGTATGTGACTACGACCTTAGATAATAGGACAAAGGTTTTATGTAACCCCTTAATTAAGAGAACTAATGAAATTGGCCAATACAAGTGTCAAACTTACGAATTTTACGTTAATAGCACGATGCTCTAACCAATTGAGCTAATAGGAAATAGGTTTTATGCATATTGCAGACCGGTAGCTCCTAATCCAATCAATCGAGTTTAGGTTACATAACTGCGACCTTCACGTTATTAGCACGACGTTCTAACCAATTAAGCTAATAGGCCAAAGGAATTGAAAAAAATAAAATAAGAAATAACCATATTTATTTTTCGCCCAGCTTTATGGTTGCATCGAACCTCAGGCAAGGTTTATCTTCACCCATCGGATATCACTTGTATAGAATCTAAGCTTATTCGGCCACACACGATGTCTGTACGTGTATGTTCAATCGTCTGCGACACAATCAACTTGCTTCTACACTAGGCCAAGTCATTCGACTTGTCCTTGCCTTTGATTGAGGCCAAGGTTTCTCAATGCAATGTCACATCCAACATCATCTTGGTTCCCAAGAAACATGGCCCATATGTCTTGACATCATCCCAAGTCATGGGGTGTCATCGGTCAACGTAGCTCGCTCGGTCATGCCATCGAGAACGAGTCCATGTGTTGTTCATAATGTCGAGACATCCCAAACATGTATCCATATAAAATATATCGTGGCATTGTCCCTCCCGTGTCCATGCCATATCATTTATGTACTCTATATTAGAGAGCAGATGCATAATCCAACCTCTGACACATGGCCTATGGCGTAATACCAGCACACCCATGTCGCTCAATACTTTTCTTAAAAGACCCATTTCAAAGGAAGTCGCCCGAGACACTTGTCTTAGAATACTCATACTCATTGTGACATACATATGTGCCACAGGTAGCTCACTTAGACTAGAGGGCCTAGGGCTGGTGGAGAGGTGACACGTTGTCTCCCCCTATAGTACATTTTGAGGCATTTTCAAACTGGTGGGTGTAAACATGATTTTGGTGAATGAACATATGGTGTCGTGGAGTGTCTGTCTGGTGTCTGATTGACACCAAATTTTGCGTGATTTTATATTTCATAGGGACATACTTGACTTTAGAACCACATGTCTAAATTCCCTTCAGAATATCAACTTTTGAAATTAAAGCTCAAGGCCCTACTCAACCCTTTAATAAGCCTATTTGTGACGCTCATGTCTGCTCCTTGTTCCTATCTTACTTATGTCTTACTTCCTTTTCAATATGCACGTTATATGATGAGTTGGATGATGCACCATCCTCCTAAGTCACATCATGACATTCTTCTATATTGGGCCTCATGTGGTTGGATGTGCGCCACTTGAGGGTTTTCACTTTGTTTGTCTCGACAGGAAGGTCAGAATCTATTCTCTTCATAGTATGATTTTCATACATGTCACTAGCAGAATTAAAAGAACTCAAGGAGCAACTGTAAGTCTTGTTAGACAAGGGTTTCATCTTTCCTGACGTATCTCCTTGGAGTGCACCCGTGTTGTTTGACAATGTGAGATCCCACATTGGTTGGAGAGGTAAACAAGGCACCTTATAAGGGTGTCATCTCCCCCTAACAAATGAGTTTTAAAACCGTGAGGCTGACGACAATACGTAACGGGGTCAAAGCGGACAATATCTACTAGCGGTGGGCTTCGGTTATTACAGTCAAGAAGAATGATGAATCAATGTATTTATGCATCGACTACAGGGAATTGAATAAGACAACGGCGAAGAATAAGTACCTTATTTCCTGTATAGAAGATATGTTTGACCAACTCAATGAGGTGACAATGTTCTCCAATATATATCCTCGATTAGGCTACCACTAGATTAAGATTAGAGAGGGAGATGTGCTGATGATAGCATTTAAAATGATGTATGACCATTATGAGTCTTATGTCATATGGACTCACCAATGTCCCTGTGGTATACATAGGATCAATGAATCGAGTATTCAAGGAGTATCTCACACATCTATCATTGTGTTCATAGATGACATCTTGGTGTACTCGAAAACGGATTAAGAATAGAAGGTACAATCTCTAGAAAGTCCTTGTGATCTTGAGGGAAAAATAAGTTGTATTTAAGTTCTTCAAATGAGAATTTTGACTACGACAGACTCATTCTTAGTGCTCGTGGTGTCTAAGGATGGGGTTTTAGTGGACCCTACAAAGGTGGAAGTTGTCACCAAGTGGGCTTGCACGACTATAGCTACTAAGGTACATAGTTTCTTGGGACAGGTAGGGTACTATCAATAGTTCGTACGAGATTTTGCCAAGATAACCTCATCACTCATGCAGTTAACTAGGAAAGGTGTTCAGTTTATATGGAAAGAAACATGTAAGGCTAGCTTCCAAGATCTGAAACAAAGGTTAGTGTCGGTCCTAGTGCTCATGGTTCCAGATATTTCCTATGCTGTCAATTCTGTTAGCCAATTCTTGCATGCCCCTACTGCAGATCACTTTCTTGCTGTCAAACGTATTCTTCGCTATGTCAGAGGAACACTCCACTTTGGTCTTACCTTTCGTCCATCCACTGTTCCTAATACACTAGTCGATTATTCGAATGCTGTCTGGGCTGGTTGTCCCGATACGCGTTGTTCTACATCCTGCTTGTGATGTTCCATATTGGTTGGGGAGGAGAACAAACCACCATTTATAAGGGTGTGGAAACCTTCCCCTAGCAGACGCATTTAAAGCCTTGAGGGGAAGCCCGAAAGGGAAAGCCCAAAGAGGACAATATCTACTAGCGGTGGATCTGGGCCGTTACAAATGGTATCGAGCTAGGTCAACCTTTCTCTAATACCAACTGTAACGACCTGAAATTTTCTACTTAATTTAATGTCGCTATTGTATGAATGCGGAAGACTTCATTTAAATTAACACAGTCATGGACTTACGTGTTTCGAAAACATCTTTAAAACGACACAACAAAAGACTAAATAAAATATTTTTTTTTTTTAAGTTAAAAACATCCTATTATAGCCTAAGCCTAAGAAAATAAATACTAAATAAAATAAATAACTGTTTAAGTTAAAAACATCCTATTGTAGCCTAAGCCTAAGAAAATATATAGCTTAAGCCTAAGAAAATAAATACTAAATAAAATAAATAAGCGTTTAAGTTAAAAACATCTTATTATAGCTTAAACCTAAGAAAATAAATACTAAGAAAATAAATACCACTATGGTCTCGAGTTGCGATGGCATTTAAGTTAAAAATATCCTATTATAGCGTAAGCCTAAGAAAATAAATACCACTATCCTATGCATGTGTCTAGTCTCGAGTTGCGATGTCGTCGTCAGCCGTACAGGAAAGAAATACTCTAAGAAAAAAAAACCACTATCCTATGCATGTGTTATGGTCTTGAGTTGCGATGTCATCGTCAGTCGTACAGGAAAGAAATACTCAGTAAGTGTAAGAGCCGAGCTTCAATAGAAAGCTTAAAATTTAATTTTTCCTTTAAAGTCAAACTCTCGATATTTTATTGAAGGTCTTAGAGACTAAAGTTCGAGATGAGACCGAAGAGAAAAATGAGTGGAAATAAAAGAAGAATTAAAGAAAAATATAAAAGAAAAATGATGGAAAATTATTAATATGGTCAAAGTCAACTCCAAAGGTAATTTAGTCATTATACCCTCCCTTCTTGTCAAACCCCTAGAATTGAGTTTAGTGAGATACGATTAAAAAAAAAAAAAGGAAAAGAGGGGAAAAGAAAAGAAAAGAAAAGAATAGGAAAGGAGGAGAGAGGGAGAAAGTTTTAGAGAGAGAAAGGGAGGTAATGGCCGCTCTAGCCACGAGGAATCCGTTTCCAGCCGAGCCTTCTTCATGAAATCTTCACAGAACTTAGAGGAGAACATTCTTAACTTTTAGATCGTCCAAAACCATCAAAAAACGAGGAAAAATCTAAAGATAAAGTTCTTGAATCTAGATTCTCGTATTTCCTTCCATATGTGAGATATAGTAAGAGTTAGAACCTAAAATTTGAGTATGTTAATCTCCACAAGATTACGCTCAAAACCTGTGAAGGAAGTTGGAATCGATTCAGATCGGAAATAGGAGTTCCGGCGTTCGGCGTTCGTCAAAGAAATAGGTATTGATGTTTCTTGCCATCTTCAAACTAAGATAATTATCCCGGGGATTAGAAAAAATACCTGCCTAAAGATGAATATACGCTCTACAAATCTGATGGAGGAACCATGTTGATCCGAGTTAAGTAGAACGAAATGTGAAAATGCAAAATGGAAAAAGTAATCGTATGCTGGAAATCGCAGGAGAAAGGAGGAGGAGGCTGCGCCTCGCCGGAGAAGAAGGGCCTCATGTCAACCGTCTACTGGAAAAGAAAAAATCAAAGAAATACTTCGCGTCGGGCAGGATTCGAAGATCGGCGGCTCGCTACCCGAGTCCGCGACCCGATACCCGCGCACAACCCGGCTTCGCGTTGCCACGCGTCAGCGTAAAAGAATTCTGATTTCCAGCGCCTCGTTTCAGTTTCGAACTGACGACCTCGACCTCGTCTGACCGTTCACCGGGCGCCACGTGGCAACACTTCAGAGCGCGTCTTCCCTCCCTCATGCGCGTCTGTACGCCTGCGTGTAACACCTTATCGGGCGCGTGTAAGCGCGTGAGGTACTGTTTTCAGCCCGTTTTACTTCTGTTTTCCCGAATTTCCTCCCAATCACAACTCTAATCCTATTTTTATATGAAATAGGACTTAAATAGTGAAAAATCAGTATTAGTAGATACCCTTTTGGTGTAGAAGCGCTAAACGAAGAACACGCGTCAAGGTAAGTCACCTTACGGAACTTTAGGAAGAAATACTTGTAGGAGTCGCTTGGTTATGCATGCATGTTAGTTTAATTACCTTAGGTGGTAGCTTTCCATGATTGAATGTAAGTAATTTGATTGTTAGGAGTATGGATGTATTATGTGAAATATTATGAGAATTATTGAGTGTTAGCTTTTATGTTTTAAGCTTCCGCTTTACATGTATATGTTTAATTCATGCCAAAAGAAAAAATGGAAACTTGAGAACTCTGCGCTCCGGGAGTTGATGGATGTTATCACTCCGTTGAGCATATATGTGTACTTTGCATGAATTTTGTATGATGATGCTGGATGATAGATGTGTGCACACTTAGTTAATTTCCATGACCCACATTTATGATAATGTCTAGGGAATTTTGATTAGAGCGACGCTAAGCATAGACCTAACCTTCCCTTGGAGCATAAGAAACTACCATGGTAAGCGTACTACCTCTAGAGTACCCTTAGGTTACTTGTGTGTGATTGGTGCTAATGTCTTCGTGGGAGACCAGGGGGTTCCTGATCAGGACTCGACTGCTCTAAAGTCGTTTTAGCATGGGAAACGGGAGACCCACGTTGTAAGGAACCATTTAGCTGGATGGGAATGGGGGAGGTAGCCCTCCCCGAACAAAGGGGGATTACCAAGGGACTAGGGGGTTGCAACTCACCTCCTAGGTAAGCAACCAGGTAGTCTCATAGCCATGTCGAGGTAGCTACTCGCAGCGCACCAGTTAAACACAGGTTGACATAAGGGAACTCTTTGGGTTTAAATGAAAAGACAAAGAACTAAAGAAGCCCAAGGGGCATGCCCCAAGGAATAAAGACCTAAACTAGATGCCCTAGAGCCAAAGAATAAGACCGTGGAAGTTTGTCAAAATTTGGATGCGATAAGAGCCTACAAGTAGGTGGCTTACTAAGTATAATTTTTATACTCATTCCTTTCTACTCTTTGTTTTCTTTCAGGTACCGGTCGAGGTGGAGGAGCGTTCGAGAGCTGTACGGTCACAGAGGGAGTCGTTCGGAAGCGTCAGTCCCTTGTCGGTCTTTTAGAGTTTTTTGTATTTCCTTTTATATTTGTAATTCCTCCTGTAATAATTTTGAAACAAATATTCTCTCTCTTGTTTTAATTAAATGGTATTCTTATCGTTTACTTTGCTTTTCTTTTCTTTTATTTTCTTTTTGTTTGTTTTCGATTTCGTCCTTTGGTTCACGGTCCGGTTTTCGAAGCCTCGAAAGTCGGGTCTTGACAGTAAGTGACCCCACTATAGGGGGGTTAAATGCAAGAACATGCGAATGCAATGATGGGACCTATCCTTTCAATCTATTTTCCTACAGTGTTGTCCTAACGGGTAATTTGGACGTGTACCATATACTCTACACACAGCACATACATGCGAGTATGGGCTCACCAGTCAGTTCGCACACCACTGGATCACCTTCCTTGTCGGGCGAGCATACTTTAGGAACTCCTTTGGCCGAACACCTGTTAGAACCAATAACTGTCACGGCAGCACTATGCAAACATAATGATCGTTGTCCTGCCATTGGATGTACGCATCCGTCCCCTCGTGATGGAATAGAGGAATCCTCCCAAATGCATGAGCACACGTAATGCAGAGGTCTCCAATATTCATGAGCACACATAATGCATGGGGTCCCCAATATTTCTACTTTTATCACTCATGAATATAACCAGCTATCATCTTTCATGCTTAACTTGTCACTTCTCATTTTTCAGTCTATGCATCATACATAATCCTAACGGGGTTACATTTTATTTCATTTATCGTGATATAATGTCATTCATAACATGCTGTATACATACAATTTAGAAAACATAACATAACTCTTCATGCTTTTAACATGTCATTTCATAACGTGTAACTGATACAACAATTACCTCAATGGTCACACAAAACTATCACAGTCATATCGTTACATGATCGTACCTTAGTCATATCATCACAGAAACATAACCTTGCCTAGGCTAATAGCTCTTGCATCGTGACAAACTACAATTACTTTGAGAAATGTGATATAATGATAAAAATCAAAGTCATTGAAACTAATGCTTGTCATAATTTCCATGCTAGGCATATGTTTTGCATACGCCATAGATGGAATAATTTTATTTAAATATTTTATAAACTCATGCCCTAGTATCCCGAGATGTTTACTAATAAAAACATATTAATGCATAACAACCATAATATAGAGAAGATTACAAAAATATAGTTGCGTAAGAAACCAAGTGAAAGATCCCTCATGCTACTCATACCCTGAAAACATTTTTCTCCTGTAATCTCATTAAAAAGGAAAATGAACAAAAAAGGAAACAGTATCACCTATTATTTTTTTTAACGGTAGATAAACGCTAATCGAATAGCACCAAATTACCCAAAAAAAAAAAAAGAAAAGAAAAGAAAAATAGCATCGTTGGCAACTTCATCGTTGACAGAACGAAAAGTTGATCGCAACGTGTTGAGTTGGGAAGGGATTGCATAACATAAATCGAAGGAAGGAGAGAATGCGAACTCCAATGGAATTTTTCAATGCAATCTGTTTTCTTCTTCGGAGCGATTCACAACTGTCACTTCTGTCTCACACGACATTTGATTATGATGCCCAAAATGATCTAAACACGGTTCAAAGATTACATGACCCTAAAACTCATCAACCCATTGATGAAAATTAAAAAATATATTGAAATAGCTCTATTTTCAAATTTTATTGAAGGGATTTTACCTTTACCTAAAAGGTAAGAGTAGCCCATGACTTCGAGTATTTTTAAAAATATTCAGTAAGTAATCTCATTGTTGTGGTTGAGTAATAAAAACACACACATATAACATGATAAGACATATCTTTTAAAACAACATAGCATAGTCTTGAGCTTTATACATATCTGTGTAGGGTTGGATATGTGGTACTTCCCCATGCATGACCCACGCACATGAATCCACCAAGCGGGATCCTATATGTACCCTTGGGTCTAACTTGGTCGGGTTAAACACACTAACGCGTCGTCGAACGCCACAAAAGGAAAAGAGTCGCATGATATCATGATGAACATAAATATAAAAGGTATGTGTTCGTACTAACATAACATAACATAACAGGAAAGTATCCTAATGTACATGACATATATAAATGCATGAGGTTCCCATGGATTAAAGTCAAAGCATAAAATCAAAATCATTTCGCTCTTCCTTTCATCCATGTCATAGCACACATATGAGTCACGAATGCATAGTAATCATCATGACTTTCATATTGCATCATCATATAATCTATAACATGACTGCACATGGCAAAACATGACATGCATAGTTTTTCATTTCATTCATATCATGGCATAATAGAACATCACATACATACATAACATAACATTATACGTTATCACATAGCATACATAAGCATAACATAACATTATGATGCGTGCAGGAGCTACGGGGCATTCGTCATCATACATCTTGTAATTCTTCTTACACCAACACTAAGTCAATTACATGCTTAGCCTAGGCTAGAGTCACTATTTATTCTTTGTACCAACCTAAATATGCTCCTCATTGTCCAATTCAACCTCTAATCTATCATCTCGATAATATCAATTAAACTCCTTTTTGTTTTTGTCGGGCTACTAACCAAATTATGGCAAGTTATGATCAGTTTTGGACTCCTTTTGATGATAGATTCATTGTGTAATTTCTGAGAACATATAGATCATTTTAGTATTTCTTTTCTAGCACAATTAAGAGATTTGTAATGAAATTAGTGTCATTTGGACGAAAAGGGAATTTAGAATTTCACTTGCTGAAATGATTTCGAAACGATAATTTTACTTCTAGTGGTTTTGAATCTGTGCAATACCTCGAGACTAATATTGTAATAGCTCAAGTCCACCACTAACAGATATTGTCCTCTTTGAGCTTTTTCTTCCGGGCTTCCTCTCAAGGTTTTAAAACGCGTCTCTTAGGGAGATGTTTCCACACCCTTATAAAGAATGCTTCATTCCCCTCTCCAACCGATGTGGGATCGATCCATCTAGCAACTACTAAATGATAATCAATGCATACTAATTTCCTATCTTAACTTCCATGGTCATTCCAGCATTCACTATCATCTGCCCTTGCTGGCACACCGCCCGATGTCTGGCTCTAATACCAACTATAACACCCTTAATTTTGTTACCTTAATTAGAGACGTCATTACATGCATGTCGTAATTAATATATAATTTTAAACAAGAAAATAAAAATAACATAGTTTTTAAACACGATAAAAGTTTCGCCTATTCCCCATAGGGTCGAGACTTTATCCAAAGTAACATGTGTAAGTTTGTGAGTGCAACAACCCACCATTACTCGAATGGCAGTGTGACCTTTTGTTATCTTATGTAAACCTAGAATGAATTTCATGACATAATCTCTCAAGCTGTTGAACCTTTTAGTACCCATCAAATTAATTAACCAATTGTTTGAACATATTCTTTAACAACTCTGCACGTGACCTACCACGTTGAAGAACTTAACCAACGTGAGATTCACTCACTATGAATCACTAATTTAGTAAATATGAGGTAGGATACTTACTTTTTCAGTTGCCTTAGTACTCTAACTAGTTATCTCTTCATAACATCATTAAACTTTACTAACCTTCGTATATCATATAGCACATCCGTATACTGTAACTGAGGTTAGCAAATTCTTTAACCCTCCAAAGCTCTTCTGCTAACTCATGGTAAGTATAAGTTGTGCTTCATGTATTGATTGAGTCAAACTCAAAATTTTGAACAAACCTTATACATTGTCAAAGGGAGGGAACCTACAACTTTATATCTCCGAATAAGTCTAGACAAACTATGATTTGTTCCTCATTTAAAATGGTTCACTAGACCACATTCTATAATATTCAATGTCTAAAGAAAATATTTTATTCAACTAAGACTCTTAATCGGAGAGTTTGGTATAACACTCACTATATAGAGGTATCAAGTTTGCTTAAGGGCTCATCTTGTTATCCTTTTTGTCTTTGATTAGCCTCCGATTACCGACATGAATACTATTATGAAGCAGGTCTATAAAACCTCCTTGAATATCCTTGCATGAAAAGTATTTAAGCAGTGAAAATTTAGTGAGCCCAACACCATCACTCTAACTCACACAACTATGTCGAACTCAGAGAAAAACTTTTAACCTTGTCTTCTTGGTTCGTATGCTTGAGGGAACCCTTGTTTCTACATGAATGAGTGTTTTTCGTTTTAATCACTATCTAGATTAGCTTTTAATGTTCAATATATCGTCATGTGAGCCAATTCTTTCCTCTTAATGATCAGTGCTATTGAACTCTCTAGCACAAATGCTAAGGAGTGTGAAGTCTCGACTTAGTAACTCATGTGCCTATGGCTCGGTCTACCTCAACTCTACTAAATTGTCCTGGCCATAATCTTAAAAATTTCAAGTAGAATCAAAGCTCAGATCTCGTGTTGATATTAATGTTGGAATAACTTAGATATAACATTCACCCTTAATTCAAACCTTCCTACTTTCTTCGAGGTGACTTGTTTCCTTCCTTTAACTAGATCATGACTTGATTAGTCTTTATGTGTTACTTTATCTTTTAAGTCACCAACTCCAAATCTTGCTAAAGTATCCGATCATTGACTATTTTTCTCCTACAATCCTGGTGCATAAACCTTCCTAATAAGAGTGCATAAACATTCTTACCGGTAATAAAACTTAGAATATTTAAAAATCCAGTTTTAAATAAGAACCTTGAAATTTAATATGGTATTACCTCTCAAACACCTTTGTATGGGTAGGAAAAATCCATGGTGGCTCCAACACTCGAATGGTTTCGAAACTTTAAGACATCTCGAAAATCTCATACGACAGTCAATCTCCATAAATACTTATAGAACTTTGACTATGATCCTAACGTTTTATTCAATCATGGCTCAATAACTTTAAATCAGCTCACAACCACCACACCTTGGTCATTCTCAAACTTAGCGTAAATTCAAAATAGAGATCAGTTGCCCACTAATCGGAGAAGATATTTATGGTAGAAATTTTATAAAACTCAATCTCAAATTCATTACAATCTAGAAGTTTTAATGTCGGTTTAAGCTCCCTTTATAAAGCCTGAAGTAGGGATTTTCGTTTGGAGCAAGAATCGAGCTAAGTCGAGCCTTCAACTGTGAGTCGTTATAGCCTCATAGATTTTTGGTTTCTAAATCTCGGATTTCTTACAAATTTGAGAGCCATAGTCAACCATTTTTCTTCCAACTTGCTTCTACACCTTCTAATGAGATTCTCCAAAAGTTTGGTGATGAAATAAAGTGTTGAAGGTGTCTCAAACACAGCTTCCAAATTTGGTCCGCTATTAAAGGAAGAAGGTTGAAGCTCGAACATTAAATCTGAGCCTACACGCAAATTTGTCAAAGAGAAACATACCTTGTTCGATTTTTGCACCTCCAAGGAATATTTCCATAGAAGACCACAAAGGTTAACAAGACTGACAGTGTGTCCAATTGAAGAAAATTATTTTCGTGTAAAATTTTGGGGTAAGGATCGAAATCTTACATACAATCGATTTTCTTCAAAACTGAGTCTTTCTTTAACTTTATTAGATTAAGTTGAGCGCTTTTGATGAAGAAATCGAGAGTTAATATGTCACAGCCCAAGGTTTAAATCTCGAAATCGAGGGCGGGACCAACAGACTATGCAATGAAATCGTAAAAAAAAAAACCAAATAGAGAAGACGAGATTACAAAAAGTTTAGCCATTATGTTAAAGGTTTAAAATCCAAAACAAGGTGTTCAAGTATGAAAGTATGTAAACGGATTACAAAACAGTGCATGACAAATCTAAACAAAATTTTGCACAAACTCCTAGACGCCCTGGGACACTCCTCTGTGGCATTAAGATTCAGCATGCATTCCCGCCTCGATCCATGGTATCACTCACCTGAAAAAAAAAAAAAGTAGAAAGGAATAAAAAAAAGTAGAAAGGAATGAGTATAAAAATACTCAGTAAGCAGCCTACTTGTAGGCTCTTTTCGCATCCTTATCTTGGTAGGTAACCACGGTCTTTCTCGGGTTCCTAAGGAGAGTGATCTAAGCTGCAACTCTCTTTTCTGTATCTTCGGAGGCTTGCCCATCTTAAGCAGTGATATGATCAAGGTCCTAAGGTGAGGCACGACCTCATAAGTAAATCTGAGGGGATCGTATGGCTGGATCTGAATACGTGACTCTCTCTGAACATCATCCGTGGAGGTTAGCTGACGACCCTCACATGGGACCATACATCCACTAAACGGGGTGCGACCCCCTGTGTGCCGGTCAGCTACTGAGTCATCCTATGTGGCTCCACGTTCCCCGCTCGGGGACAGGTTTCTAGGCCCAGGAGTCCTGTTCAGAAGACCCCTTAGCTATCACCACTATGGCTGGGCACCTATCACACTTCCCTATCCGGATCTGCAAAGCTCAACGATCACCGTACCGGAGCTCTGTCTCGACGGTACGGTATCGGAGGAGAGAGGGAAGTGGAGGTTCTGATGAGACTATCTACACTGCTCAACTCTAGCGGGCTACCTGCAGTTACCGTGGTGACCTATTATTCTTTCTAGGGTGGACCTTGGTGATAAGATAAGGAACCACTACAAGGGAAGTAAGATTCAGATTACCTTGTTGATCGAATCTCTCAAGGCAAGAACATTGTTTGAGATTCGAATCACTCCACAAGCAAGATCGATCATGTCTAGCTTGAATGATTCTTGTTGATCAAATATCTCAAGGTAAGAACACTTGCTTGAGATTCGAATCACTCCACAAGCAAGATTGATCATGTCGAGCTTGAATGATTCTACGTGCAACCTAAACTACATAGAATTGCAAAGAAACTTAGCCATTGGCTAAAGAAGAGCACAAATGCTTCTTTTACTATATTTTTCAAGTCTCGTACACATTCAACATACATGGCTTTATATAGCCTCAAAATGAAACTACTAAAGTCATTCCAAGAGTTGTAACATTCATACCTAATGGCCATAATTAACCATTATGTAATTGTAACCTATAGTAAATAAAGTCTTAAAATACATAAATGAAATACAATAACTCTAAATTGTAACCCACCCAAAATTTATAACAATCAAACTTCATTCTTCTTCAATGTGGCATGAATTGAAACATCTTTTGATAATTTTGACAACCTTTTCTTCACATCTTCATTGAAGTATATTGTATGATTGATGTCTTTTGGTTCATATCACTTGGTGGCTTAGACTTGGATTCATGTATCTCTAGGATTCTCGTGCCTGGTCTCACAAACCTATCGGGTTTTGAAATCTAGGCTCTGAATCCGCCGGTAATCATTCTGCGGGTCTAATTGCACGGTATTCTAGAGGTCCCCCAATCTAGGGTCTCATCTAGCCCACTTAGTCACAAGCACTCTAATCTAAGCTCGTAATTTCTTCTTATTCATCAAGAAAGATAACACAAGCAATCATCATGCATAAGAGTTAACACGCAGCAGTTCATGCAATATTATTAAACATGCTCAACGGGAAGATAACGTCCATCTTTACCCGGAACGCAAATTTCACAAGTTTCCCATCCTCCTCATGCATACATAGTTTATCAGAATCTCAATCAAACAGATTTAATAAACATTTCATAACTAGCTTTCCTTAATCACTTCATTTTCGCAGTTTCCATACTAATATACTAGGTCCGGCTAGCTAAGTTAATGGGTGGTAGCATGCATGCTTGTTCCTAGCGGTTCCTACAAGTACTGCTCATGGGAATCCAAATGGTTACTTACTTGGTTGAAGCGTGCCTTTCCGAGTTCGAGTTTTCTTGACGGAATGGATTCCAACAATTTTAGAATTTCCTTCATAGGTCCTAATTCACATATTAATAAGGTCAGCATCAAAATCGGGGCAAAAAACAAGCAAACAGAGATCGAACGGGAAGAATAATGGTGCCTCACGCGCTCCCACGCACGTCACACGCGCCTTGGAGGGACACTACTCACACTTCCTACAAGCGCGTGGCCACGCGCTGCTTCCTGAGCAAGCGTGGGTCGGAGGCACCAGATCGGGCACTTTGCGTGCGGCGCGGGTTGGGTCGGCCGGATCCGCGCGCCTGACGCGTGTCCGCTGCCGGTGTAGGACATGCCTCACCAGTCGGTGATCGATATGTGTCGTTCACCGATTCCGCCGCTCTCCTCCGCAGGCCGACCGACGCGCGGCGGCCTCCACCCTCTCTCCTGCTTTTTTTTTTTTCTTTTCCATTTCCCAAGTCCCTTCACGTTTCGATCGATTTTCTTTCGATTTTTTTATCTTCCAATCCGTAATTCGATTCGACAAATTTTCTTCATGAACCTTGTAGGTCTCATATTCTACTCCTTTGAAATAAGTTTCTTATATTTTTCTGATAATCACAGATCTTAATATTTGAGTTCGAATTCGAAGAAAAACACGAGTTCTTACTGAAAATCTCGTTTTCTTGAAACTCTGATTCGAATGCCAATCTTGGCCTCCTTCACTCCAGAACTTAACCAGATAGCGATGTTGAGGGTAAGAGTCCAAGGATCAACACAAAACATTGCTAGCACACGAAAATCTTGATGATTTCTCAATATAGACATTCGTGGACTAACCTGAAGTTCTTGGACGTTTTGACGAAATAGGAAGGACGATTCGTGAGAGCACCTTGCCTCGGACTTATTGACGGTTTAGATTGGAGACTCGGATCTCCGGCGTCGGTTCTGATCCAATCTCCTCCTCCTTCCTCAAAACCCTAATCTTCTTTACCTCTTCTTTCTTCTTTCTCTCCCCTCTTCTTTCTCTTTTCCAAATTATGCCTCAGCCAAAACAGATCCGTCAAGTAATAAGGGCAAGATGACTAGTTTGCCCCTATTGTGACTTTTTTTCTTTTAATACTCGGGCGCTACATAATACGTCCTAGATCAGGTTGCCTAACACAACAAAATTCTGCTTTCAAATAAGTTGTAGACGGATGATCAAATTCCAAAATTAAGACCATGTGCTAAGACATTGCTCCAAAACAAATCTTTTACCTGGAGGGAAATATAAGGAAGAAATGGAAATATAAGGAAGAAATTTTAGGAAGAAAATCAGGCCTGTAAAACTATAGAATTGGCTACCCAACCATGAGTTTATGGGTTTGAATTCAGAAGATATGTTTTTTAGCGAAATTTGGAAGTGTATAACTTAACCATGAGAAGTTATAAAAGCTTAAAGCAAAGGTTAGATGTTCAAAATTTAAGTAAAGAAATATGGAAAAGGTCCCATCGATATTTGAACTTAGAATATTGGATTCAAAGTCCAATGTCCTAACCACTAAACCATGGGACCACATCTGTAATAAATCTATGAACTTTAAAAAATAATAGTATCTTATTTGTTTTTTATAGATCTCTAAATGTTGAAAATAATTTATGTGTCTTTGTTTTCAGCTTAGTATTTGATATAGTTTCAACACTTAGATATGATATACCACTAGACCAAATGGCCACTTGTAACAAATTTTTTATTGAATATATTATTATTTCATTCATTTATTTGATTTGGATATTAATAAAATCCATGTGTATTATAATCCTATCTTTTAGTTTTGACCCAATGCAACTAAAATTATTTGTAGGAATAGGTGTAATAACAATTATGTAATGTTAATATTTAGATAGACAATTTCTTCATCCATAACCAATCTCCATTTTGGGGTTTTGATAGCTTCCTCAAAATTCACAAGATCAGAAATTATCAACAAAGTCATATTTTCTTCAGCCTCTTTAAATAAGCCTTCACCGGAATTATAATCTCCTAACCATAAAGGTAGATGTCGATTTCTTGTCTCCCTTATTGTCAAATATGGTGCAATAGCTACTGAAAAATTGTTTTTAGCAACTGGTTCAATTGTGTCAGCAACCGGTTCAGTCGTTTCTTCTGTGATTTCCTCTTTTTCGTTTTTAGCAACTGATTCAATTGTTTCAGCAGCTAGTTCAGTCGTTTCCTTCGTAATTTCTTCTTCTTCGGCTGTGTTCTTATCAATTTCAATATTACCCCAGTCCAATTTTGTTTCACCTTAAAAAAAATTTCAACCCCATTCACGATCTTCTTAAAAAGCTGCATTAGGACTTACTATAATTTTATTTATAGTTGGATCAAACATTCTATAGCCTTTGGATTCGTTGCTCACTCAAAATAAAACACATGTTACACTTTATTTTCAAGTTTTCTTATCTTGTCATCTGGAATATGAACATGTCCCACACATCCAAAAACTCTGAAATAATCTACTAATGGTTTCACTCTGTTCCAAGCCTCTTCTTGTGTCATGTTTTTTACTTCCAGAGTGGATGAGCAAATCAAAATGTGAATCGTCCATCTGACTGCTTTAGACAAGAAAATTTTAGGCACTTTCTTCTCTGTCAGCATAACTCTTTCAAAGTTCATAACAGTGCGATTTTTGTGTTTGGCCACTCCATTTTGTTGTGGGGTATAGGCTATGGTCAATTGTCTTTTCACTCCATGTTGTTTGCAAAAATTGTTGAATTCTCCTCCTCTATTTGTCCTTAAACATTTTATAGGCATTCCAATTTCCTTTTCCATCATTGTTTTGAAACATTTGAGAATTCTCATCCTCTATTTGTCCTTAAACATTTTAAAGGCATTCCATTTTCCTTTTCCATCATTGTTTTGAAACATTTGAAATGAAAAAATGTTTCTAATTTCTCTACAAGAAAATAACTCCATGCCTTAAAAAATCATTTATAAACCAAAAGTATTTTTTCTGGCCACTTGAAGCGGGTGAAATTGGACCACATAAATCTGCATGAACAAAACCCAATTTGTCCGTTGCTCTTCATTTACCCATTTTTGGAAATGGAGTCCAATGTTGCTTGCCTTTCACACATGCCTCATAGGTGGTGTTTGGAGGTACAATTTGCGGCAAACCTTTCACCATGTTTTTGTGTTTCAATGTGCACAAGCCTTTGTAGTCGAGATGACCATAACGATGGTATGAAAGTGTTGACTGATCCATAATTGAAACATGGAGGCATCTTCCTTCATTTGTTGTGGTAGATGGTTCAGTAAGCAAAATAAACAGCCAATTTGCACTCATAATTGACTCTACTATTTTTTCTTTTTGTGGGGCATAAATGCTACATACATCATCTTTGAACAGCATTACTACTCCTTTTCATGTAGTTGTTTAAAGCTCAAAAGATTATTTTTGAGTTCAGGTACCCAATACACATTACTAATAGTGTAACGAACCCCACACAGAGTTAATTTTACTGCACCCTTTCCCGTAACTTTCATACTTGTATTATTTCCAAGCTTGACAAGTTGGAAAAATGTTTGTCTAAGCTTGAAAACATACCTTCGCTTGCTGGCATATGGTGTGAGCAACTAAAATCTAAGAACTAAGCATCACTCCTTTTTGTTTCATGTCTTTCCATATGAGTCATTAACTACATTTCATCTTCTTCTTCTTGCTCTGCATAATTCAATTCCTTATTCTTCTTTGGATATTCATATTGAAAATGACCTAAGTCATGACACCTATAACATTCAATAGTTGCTTTGTTGAAAGTTGATCTTCCTCTTTCGTGTCCTCTACCTCTGTTACTTATTTTTGTTCGACCTTCGACAATTAGAACTTGGTCTTCTCCATTAAGGTTGGATCTTAAAAAATTTTGTTCATGCACTACCAATGAAATTTTTAATTCATCAATGGACATGTTATCAGTATTTTTAGATTCCTCAATGGATACTACAACATAAGTGAATTTTTCAGTCATGGTATGCATAATTTTTTCTACAATTTTCCTCTCAGACATATCTTCTCCATTGCTTCTCATCTTGTTGGAGATTATCATCACTCTTGCAAAATAATCTGTGATACTTTCATCCTTCTCATCTCTAGGATCTCAAATTCTGTACTTAATGCATTAGGAAAAAATTTCTTCACTTTTTGGTTTGCACCAAATTTTTGGTTCATTGAATCCCAAACAATCTTGGCTGTGCGGCGATCCAATGTTTGTTCAAGGACAGTACGATCAATTGTCTGAAAGAGGTAGTGCTTTAATTGGTGATCTTTGAGTCTAGCATCATCAAGGTGGCCCTTTTGTGTCTCAGTCAACATTGTTCCTTCCTCTGGTTCTGAGAAACCAATTTTTACCACACTCCATAGACCCTTTACTCTGAGCAAATTTTCCATCAGCTCACTCCAATGATCACTAAAAAATTGCTACTCTACAAAGCCTTGGGGTGGCTGTGATACCAATTGTTAGGTTGTGACAAAAACATAAACAATTGGAGTTACAAGTGATTGATATTATTGAATATTGAACTTGGCTTTATAGCTTTACAAATAACCAGAAATAGAAACTAACCACAAATCTTGCAAAATAGTTAAACTAAATACTCAAGAATACTCTGACTATCCAAAAGAAACGAATCTTTATTTAACTATTTTTTACATAATCAAATTTTTAAAACAGTGTTTGCATTTGCATTGCCCTTTATAGGGTCACAAACAGAGACTATGACAAGTGAATAAGGTAGACTCATATTTAAAGTCATAGTCTTATGTTAAAATAGGTTTTTTTTTGCATTTCATGGTTTTAAATTATTATGTATTTATGTTTATTTTTTCTAAATTTAAGTATTTCGTATTTAAACACGTAAGACCGTGACTGTATTTTCTAGAGAAGAGGACGTTTTAAATGTTTTCGAGATTTATATCATAAATTATGTTTCTTTTAAGAGTTATAATTTAGGTTCATTATAATTGGTATCAAAGCTCTAGGTTTTAGATTTTGTAGACTACCTTACGATGTATATAATAGTCTATGATGTAGGCTTGACACGTTCCATGGTCCCAACGTCGATGCTTTGTCACCGTCAGGTATGCCTTGCATAGGATAAGAAAAGAGAAATGTTTTTTAAGGCACCCCTGTAAGGGGGACGGAGACATTGCAACTCTGAGACCGTGGCACAAGCCTTGTGCTACTACATTTTTCATATAAAGGCAGGTCAGAGGCATCACAACTCTAAGATCCCTTGCGCTACTACATTTTTCATATAAAGGTAGGATGGAGGCATCAAAACTTTGAAACCCTTTGTGCTACTACATTTTTCATATAAAGGAAGGACGAAGGCATCGCAACTTTGAGACCATGGCACAAGCCTTGTGCTACTACATTTTTCATATAAAGGCAGGGTGCCCCTGTAAGGCTAACGAAGGCATCGCAACTTTAAGTTAAGTAAAAATTTAGGATCGTTACATGAGCTATCCCGATCATTTTTTACACATTATCCTTATTTTAATAGCATATTTAGTGGGTGTTTGAATAGTTGATAGTTTTTTTATGTTGAGAGTCTATAAATACCTACAAATTATTATATAAAAGGCAGATTTGATTAATGAAATTTAGCTCTCAAATTGAGACTTTCACTCTTATAAGTTTGAGCATCATTTTTGCCATTTCTAAGTTTTATGCAATTCTTGTGGTAGATTGCATCTAAACCATTCAATCAAGCATTGATCAAGTTCGATTGTTGAGTGACTCAATTTAGAACAAGGTTCCAAATATCTTTGATCTTAATTGGTAATCTAATTCTAGCCATTCTCGGTTGATCTGAATTTTGTATGAGAAGGTATTAATTTCATTGATTAAAGGGCTATTGCTTCAACAAAAGCTTAGATCGTTGGGTTGAGGATTAGGGTTGTCTTATCCTCTTTCTTGGATTTCTTCTAAATTTGAAAGCTAGTCCACAATTTTATTCAAACTTTTTTCTACACGTTATAAATAAGATTACCAGCAAGTATGTTAGAAAGATCGAGTACAAAAAATGCACCCAACCTATGTACCCAATTCAATCTGCCATTGAAGGCGCTTGAGCTTGAGGAAGCTTGAATTTATAATTCATGGCAACACGCAAATCGTCACTTCTAATCCATTCCATTGGATTTTTGAATCTCTAAGGAACATTTTCTTAGAAGAGCTCAAAGACCAATATAACCCTTCTCATTAAAAATTCATTTTTGGGTAAGAATTGGGTTCAATTTTCTTTCTATAACCCTTCTCATTAAAAATTGATGATTCCATAAACTTTAGGTGACTAAGATAGACAATGTTCATGAACGAGTCATGGCCTAAGATTGTAAGGATCTAGCTGCTCAAGAAATCTCCTTCTCACGTTATGGGTTGAGTTGCAGACCGGGTAAGAAATCCAAAATTAAGTCCACACACATAGATTTGTCCCTCCAAAATGAATTTTTAAGCTCGAGGGAAGTATAAGGACGAACTTTCGTGAAGAAATCATGGTCTAAAAGTACCTCGATTATTTCAACAAATTAGAAAATCCAGTGGGTTTACTCCATACGCAGAACCATAGTTTTATCTAAATTTGATGAGCTATGACTCGAGCTACATTACACTTAATTGTAAGAAGTTAGTCCTTAGATCTACCTTAAAATTCTATCTTTAAGTTTCATGAAATTGAGGGGAGAAATGCTCAAAACAGAGTTAAGATGATTTATTTTCAAACAACAGCACAATGGTTCATACGTATCTTCTTTCTTTCAAAAGAAGAAGACGATGGCATGGGCGATTCAACAGAACCGGCCACACAAGCCTAAAATCCAGTACTCCTTTATTTTTTTTTTTCTAAATTTTAACACTCTTCCTGACTCCTTCTTTGAAAAGAAAATTTATGGTTCTAGAAACTATCACTCTAAAGAGTTTGTCAAAAAAATTTGGAGTCATTCAAATATTGAAAGCTCGAAAACGGAGGTCCCAAACACCAATGATGAGGTATAAAGTCATCTAGAACTTTTCTTAAGAAATACGTATAGGAATCGTTTGATTTTTAGTATGAACCTTAAGTTTAGCATGGATTAAGGGAAAATGGAAGAAAAATACTAAGAACCTTAAGTTAAGGTCGTGAACGAGAGTTTTTCTTCATAAACAAGTAGCATAAAAAATAGTTTACTAAATCAACACTGTTGTCCATGAAATTTTAAGGCCGAAGATAATATGACATGTTGAGGGCATATATTAAATTTGGTAGTCATTGGATAAAAATAATTGGCAAAACCAAGAAATGATGCAAATGACCAAAATGCCCCCATGACTGTTTCCTTCTGTTCAAGACCTAAATGACCTCCAAATGACATGAAATTTTGTAATCGACCTTGTTTCATGATGATTAAAGATTATGTAAAGTTTAAAAATAGTTAGAACATGTTTAGAGGCTAAATCAAGACTTATAGATAAAATGACTAAAACGCCTTTAGGTTACCTTTAGATATTTCAAAGTTCACATCCCCTCTAAATAACTTAAGACATTAATAAAGGTTAATGCAGGAAGACATAAAGATCTATATATTGGAGTTTAAGTTACTTAGATCAAAGTTAAGGCTTAAAAGGAAATAATCCTTGTGACTGTGACTCTAATCATGATCGGTTAGTATGGTGAGTTCTTAATTTATGAGACTTTTGTAGGCCATAAGAAAGTATTTTATGACTTAAGCCTCGAGAATTAAGAACCTAAGAACTCATGAAACTAATGGAATGTTCTAAGGACAAGAATAAAGGAAAAGACCAGTGTAAGGTGTATTTGAATTAAGAAAAGAAGAATGCTGGGTACCACTCAAGAATAAAGGACCTAAGTCCTTACGTCCTATGGTACAATATGTTCATGACTCATACTACATCACTTGAAACGTAACAAATTTTGGATGTAGGTTTGCAGACTGCAGTGCTTGGAAGGTAAAAAGTATTGGATGTAGGTTTCAGACTAAATCGCTTACGATGTATGAAACCTTGGGTGTAGGTATTCAGACTAGGTGCTTAGAACATATGAAGCCTTCTGCGTAGGTATTCAGACTACACTGCTTAGAACGTATGAAGCCTCTGGTATAAGTCTACATACTACATCACTTGAAACGTAAAAAGCGTTGGATGCAGGTTTCAGACTATATCGCTTTGATTGTGAGACGCCTTAGGTGTAGGTTTTAGGTTGTATCGCAGGTAATGCATAAAGTCATGGAGGCAGGTTCAGACTATGTCGCTTGGAACACAAGAAACCTTGGACGTAAGAACAAACGGTGTCTCTTAGAACGAATGAAGCCTTAGACATAGATTGTCGTGTTCTTTACTCATATCGTAAATATTAGAGGAAATGTCTTATGCAATAAAAGAAGAACTAAGGAAAGAACTTAGAACCAGACTAAGCACAAGACAAGAATAAAAATTAGAATACAGATCAAGACCCAAGTTTTTTGGAATTAGAACCATGAACCTTAGCACTAAAGTTTTTAGATCAAAATATAGGTTAAGACCTCATATCCCAGCGCTAAGGTTCTTAGGGTAGATCATGAAAAGAACTTAGAAAGCTATGATAGAACTTAAAGAGCCTAAGTTCTAATGACAAGAACCAAAATCTAATCCTAATATCTTTTAGAAGAGACACAACTCATCAAATCCAACTACCAAATTCAAAATGAAAATAAACTCAATTCCATCCTTTGCCCAACAAATCCAACTACCAAATTCAAAAGGGAAATAAACTCAATCCCATCGGTTGCCCAACAAATCTAACTACCAAATTCAAAATGGAAATAAACTCAATTTCATCAGTTGCCCACTAAATTTGGTCTGACATTAAAGGAAGAAGGTTGAAGCTCGAACATTAAATCTGAGCCTACACGCAAATTTGTCAAGAGAAATATTTGAGCCCTTTTGATGAAGAAATCAAGAGGTAATACGTCTTAGATCAGGTTGCCTAAAGAAACAAAATTTTTCTTATAAGACCACAAATATTTGTAAGGTTTGTGTGTAATAAATCTATGATCTTTAAAAAATAATAGTATCTTATTTGTTTCTTATAGATCTCTAAATTTTAAAAATGATTTATGTCTTTGTTTTTAGCTTTGTATTTGATAGAGTTTCATGATTTAAATATGATATATGGGTGTATAACTCGAGCTACCATAAAAGTTATTCTCCAATGTCAGGTTGAGCACACATTTTGAATATATGTAAATAAAATATAGATTGTCAAGATATAGATATGATATCTATCAGCCATTATATCATATTTTGCATTACTACCTACAATTTCATGTTTGTACCTCAATTAGGAAAGGAGAATTAATAAGAGAAGATAAACATGAACAAGGTTTAGAAAAAAGTTTAGGGCATTTTTGAGAATTAAACTCAGGACCTTTCACACCCTAAGCAAGAATCATACCACTAGTCCAAATAACCCCTTGTGATAATTTTTTTTATGGAATATATTATTATTTCATTCCTTTATTTGATTTGGATATTAATGAAATCCA
This sequence comes from Cucurbita maxima, assembly GCF_002738345.1. Taxonomy (NCBI): domain Eukaryota; kingdom Viridiplantae; phylum Streptophyta; class Magnoliopsida; order Cucurbitales; family Cucurbitaceae; genus Cucurbita; species Cucurbita maxima. The sequence continues at coordinate 612,666 of NW_019272031.1, read as the reverse complement.
TGTGCAAGTATTATAATCTTATCTTTTAGTTTTGAACTGATGTAACTAAAATTATTTATACAAATAGGTGTAATAACCATTATAGAATGTTAAGATTTGGATAGACAATTTCAATTGATTAAAATCTGTATGTTGGAATCTTTTTTTTTTTAGGTTGGGTAGAAATATATGAAGAAAGTGGATGATTAAATATTGCATACTAAATTTGTGAAAACTATTGGGTACTAATTTATGTTATCCAATCGCGAAAAAATTATGTTTTTTATAAAAATAAATCTCATTCGGTCACTTATAACAGTAAGGATAAGATCAGATATTTATTCATATAGTTCCTATTTATTAAATGCATTATTTCATCAATAAAAATGGGTAGAGTAGCTTCTAGGAAAAAAGTAATTAAAGTAAATGCAAAACCGTTGATGTTATTTCCAAGTTAGCATGGAGTCTGATAGTAGTTGATATAGTGTCTGCAAAGCTTCCATTTTCCTTTCAACTCTATGGAACCATTGAATTAGGCATGAGGTTGGTTAGAGATGTATCACTTGATAGTTTGTTTGATTGCCCTACTCAATGACTCTGGCGTTGATCATGCACGTTACCATTGATTTCCATGATAGCATGTAGAAGGTCGTGGGTTCGACTCCCACTATGATTGGCTAAAATGTTAAACCTTCATTTGGAGAACACATATCCTCACTAAAGTCTCTAATTAATTCTAAAACAAAACTTGTAAATCATCTGATATTGTGATGTAGTTGGTTATCATGTTAGTCGGAAAAATGACAAAACCTAACCAAAACACGAAAAGAAATTGTGCTTGCTCCCACCCACGACCCCAAACAAATCCTTAGCCTAAACCTGCAACACACATCCACATTTCATTATGTTACGAGATGTGACTATTTTAATAGAAAAGTACAACCGACAATAATTGGAGCAGTTTAGAGGAACGGGAGCGAACATACTCTCAGGTTAGGAAAAACGTCGTCTAAGCCCTACAAAGTAAGTGGCGTATACAAGTTAGGAAAATGTCGGCTAGGACCAACGAAGTAAGTGGCAATTTTGTGTTGTATGATGACACATGCTCGTGCTGCCGGGAGCGAACATACTCTCAGGTTAGGAAAAATGTCGGCTAGGACCAATGAAGTAAGTGGCAATTTTGTGTTGTATGATGACACATAATTTTGTGTTGTATGATGACACATACTCGTGCTGCTATATGCTAACTGATATGAGATGATATGTGATTGTTATGTTGTATTGAGTGAATTGATATGTTTGTGATATGATATATGATATGATATGTTGAAGGCATGACTTGTAATATGATATATGATATGATATGATATGATATGCGCATGATGAGAATTGTTAGGTCTGGAAGCATGAAAACGTTATGATATGGCATAGGTGTCTAATATGAATGATATGATATGATTGACATGTAAAACGACAAACTAGCATGAAATACAACCTTTATATGATATGTTAAGATATGATATTTTGAAAGCATGACTCGTGATATGTTGTGTGACTGTTATGATATATGATATGATATGATATGTGCATGATGAGAATTGTTATGTTTGGAAGCAAGAAAACATTATGATATGGCATATGTGTCTAATATGAATGATATCATATGATTGACATGCATAACGACTAACTAGCCTGAAATACAACCCTTATATGATATGTTAAGATATGATATGTTGAAGGAATGATATGATATGATTGACATGCAAAATGCGAACTATATGTCTAATTTGAAAAGTTAGGATATGACATATGTGTATAATAATATCTCTGATATGAACGATATGATATGACATGGTATATGCGTCCGTACTCTTCATAATGGAAAAATATCTCGATTTCGACCTAATAGAGCACAAAGAAAACTCGGAGTAGGAGTAAAAACAAATATAAAATTAGAAATTCAAATCCCTATTTTTTTTTTTTTAAATTTTAGAATTGATTGAATAGTCTTTACATCTTTGAATGCTTTCATTATTTTCAATAGTACGTCAAGCTCTTTAATCTTAATATTGGCCGCTAAAAATTTGACTACTTACTAACAACTATACAACTTGAAAAAATGATGTTTGTACCCTTTCAATTGAAGCAAATTAGATAATTGAAAGACATTATGGATTTGAGAGTTCTTTATCGGAAAAGGATAATAAAAAGTTAAAAGCATATACTGGCATTATTATGTAGCTTCCTCTTTGCTTGTCTAGGGGTATGGATGATGAGAGTATTGAAAAAACTTGGTCTCATTATGTAGCTTCCTCTTTGCTTGTCTAGGGGTATGGATGATGAGAGTATTGAAAAAACTTGGTCTCCTAGGCCAACTACGAGACCCTAAATCAGTCATATTTACAAAGGATTCATGGTCTAAAAAATTTATGAACCCATGACCTTCTAATTGGAAGTCAAACACGCTAATCCACTGTGCTATGCAGCCATTTTTTAAATTTTATGCATATAATTTAATATAAATATATATTTTTATACTTTTGCGTTTGAATTCCTACTTATCATATGGTGATGGAAAGTATGTGGACCTGATGCATAACGGTGTGTTTACCATCTGTCTTTTAAGTCATTAATTTCCTATCGAGAAGCGGTATACTTGTCTAAGCTTGAAAACATACCTTCACTTCCACGCATATGGTGTGAACAACTAAAATCTAAGAACCAAGCATCACTTCTTTTTGTTGCATGTCTTTCTATATGAGCCATTAACAACATTTCATCCTCTTCTTCTACCTCTGCATAATTCAATTCCTTATTCTTCTTTGGATATTCATATTGAAAATGACCTAAGTCATGACACCTATAACATTCAAATAGTTTCTTTGTTGAAAGTTGATCTTCCTCTTCTGCGTCCTCTGCCCACGTAAGTTCCTCTTCCTCTGTTACTTATTTCCGTTTGACATTAAACTTTTAGAACTTGCTCCTCTCCATTAATGCTAGATCTTAGAAAATTTTGTTCATGCACCACCAATGAACTTTTTAATTCATCAATAGACATGTTATCAGTATCTTTAGATTCCTCAATTGATACTACAACATAAGTAAATTTTTTAGTCAGGGTATGCATAATTTTTTCTACAATCTTCTTGTCAAGCATATCTTTTCCATTGCTTCTCATCTTGTTGAAGATTATCATCACTCTTGTAAAATAATCTGTGATACTTTCATCTTTCTCATCTCTAGGATCTCAAATTCTCTCCTTAATGCATTAGAAAGAAATTTCTTCACTCGTATATATGTAGCGCATTCTCCCTAATTTGAATTCGAACACTTCGAACTCACTCGTCACACTGTTCTATGGTTTAGTCTGATATGAGCTAGCAGAGAGACATAATAGACCTATAGATCATGGGCTCCAACGTTCCAAGATTAACCGGTTAAACTCATTACTATAGATATATTTCTGTCCATTTGATATAACCATGATTAGTAAGTCGATCCTTCATAGGTTGTTCGTAACTAGAGCTGGGTCAATTTACCTTTTACCCCTGAAGTTACTTCTTGTTTCTTATGTCTCACTGATCCTCTAATGAACAATTGGTTTGTGGTCCAACCAGTAAATTGGATCCCTCTCAGGCCAATGAGAGGGTGGGGCCCCTTGTTCAAGACCTGGCAGAAAAAACACCCGAATCGCCTCTTCCATCTTCTTCTTCGATTCAGCTTGCTATCTCTTCCATTTTCGATCAATTACAACCTAAAATGGACTCTAATGAATCCATAAAGATTACAGACCTTTCTTCATTCATTAAAGCCCATACACATTAGGCTTATTACAATAATTGTATCAAATAGAAGCATAAAAAAATGTCAAAACCAAAAGCATCCACTTTAGCAACCACAAAATTTCATTCATGAAATGGTACCCATCATGATCAAATTAATGTAAATAAAGTGCCTAAAACTTTCTCTGATATCAATTGATGATGTTAATATAACACATGTCGAAATAATTTGATTCTTAGGCACTTTTAGAACATCAATTATAGTAAATAACTAGCATGTTCATAAGTACTAAAACTTAATGAGTTTGAATATTAACCTTTTGTAGTTCAAATTCCTTTTTCCTCACGAACCGGTTTCAAACCACCACTAGTGTCTTCTCCACTATCCTTTGGCCTTAGAACGAGATTGTGGAATCCGGTGAGTGACTAAACTTGGGAGGGATATTGTATATATGAAGAGAGTGTTTGTGAGAGATTTTTCTCAAGGTTTTTCACCAAGAAGAAGATCTTTCATGTATTATGATCACTCTATTTATAGAGTCATGTTTGCATGTTCATGCAAATTTGAGATCACCAAATTTTGACACTCAAAATTCCATTCAAATGTTTGGGATTATTTGGCAAGCATGCATGCTTGAGTTAACCAAATTTTGACACTCAAAATTCCACTCAAATTTGTGGGGTTTATTGGGCAAGCATGCAAGTTTGGTTAAACCAAATTTTGACATCTCAAAATTCCACTAACATGGATTTTTCCATTAATGAAGTCAACATTTTGACTTTCTTCATTTTGATTAAACAATCAATTTGAATTATTAATTTTAAATTAAAGTAATATTAAATGATTAATTAAACTATTTCATTAATATTTAATATTAATTCAAATGTTAATCCCAATTAATTTCGACACATATTTGATTAAGATATTTAAATCTTATTTAAATATCTCAAATTCTCTCTTTTTGTTTAATTCGTAAATAAAACAAAAATGGAGTTAAATATATCGTATATATGTTGCACATTCTCCCTAATTTGAATTCGAACACTTCGAACTCACTCGTCACACTATTCTATGGTTTAGTTCGATATGAGCTAGCAGAGGGACGTAATAGACCTATAGATCATGGGCTCCAACGATCCAAGATTAACCGGTTAAACTCATTAACCTTGTTAACCAACATTTGTTAACTACTAGGACATTCCACTATAGCCTAGTAGTTGCACTCCCCTCACTATAGATATATTTCTGTTCATTTGAAATAACCATGATTAGTAAGTTGATCCTTCACACGTTGTTTGTAACTAGAGCTGGGTCAATTTACCGTTTTACCCCTAAAGTTACTTATTGTTTCTTATGTCTCACTGATCCTCTAATGAACAATTGGTTTGTGGTCCAACCAGTAAACTGGATCCCTCTCAGGCCAATGAGAGGGTGGGGCCCCTTGTTCAAGACCTGGAGTCAGTACTTAAGGGAACTACCTCTCTTCTATCCCTAAAAGTGGGTAGGAGTGAATCCTCTCTTGCACCCCACGTCCCCAGCCATTTACCCAGTCTTACCCGTGAAATGGGAGGCCTATTGAGTCTGCGAACTTGAGCCACTCTCACCCATGCAAATCTAAGGATAATTCCGAATAAACAGGAGTTCATGGTTAGCTCAGGATTAAGATCGAGTTACCTAGGTCATCGAATGAAAAGAAAATCAGTCTCAACAGTAAACGACATTATAAAGTGAGAGTGATTTTCTTCATGGTCCGATCTTATGCAATACTCATTGCATAAGACACCCCCACTCACATGTCTCCACATGTATAATTTTAGTGATCACATTGTTTATATCATATACAAAAGTGGGTCGCATCCATAGTGTTCCCAGAATATGGTACTCAGCCTTATCCTTATAATATAGATCATTTTGACTATATACTTGAACTTGATCAACTCTTATGTCTTTACATATAGTTCAAGTAATGATACTATAGCCAGAGTGTTCTTAGTTTATTGGATTTAGATTAATGATCGTAAAGTTCACTTTATTCAATAACAATCTTTAATGAATAGACAACAACAATAACTTTATTAAAAATAGAATATGATTTTGTTTACAAACTATGAGTTTTAGGACATAAAACCCAACATCTTTGTACCCTTACTTCCCTCGTAATGAGGGCCGAAGAGTGGGCCGCCTTTCTACTCAAAGCGTCTGCGACCACATTTGCTTTTCTAGGGTGGGACTGGATATCTACATCGTAGTCCTTCACCAATTCTAACCATCTTCTCTGTCTCATATTTGACTCTTTCTGGATGAAGAAATATTTAAAATCTTGTGGTCGGTTAAACTTTGAATTTTCTCTCCATACAGGTAGTGGCACCAAATTTTCGGCGTGAACACTACAGCGGCCAACTCTAGGTCGTGGGTAGGGTAATTATCTTCGTATTCTTTTAGTTGACAGGAGGCGTATGCAACAACTTTACCGTGTTGCATTAACACACATCCTAGTCCATTCTTTAAAGGCGTCACTATAGATTACGTACTCTTCTGAGATCTTGGGGACCGTGAGTACCGGGATGGTTACAAATCTCTCTTTTAGGTTTTGGAAGCTTGTCTAACAAGCATCATTTCATATAAATGGTACCTCTTTTCTTGTTAGTTGTGTCAAAGGTGAGGCTATTCTAGCGAAGTCCTACACGAATCTTCGACAGTATCTCGCTAGTCCCAAGAAACTCTGTACTAATGTTACTGAAGTTGGGCGTTCCTACTTCGTGACCGCTTTGACCTTAGTAGGATCTACGGATACTCCGTCCTTTGTCACCACGTATCCTAGGAAAGAGACTTATTGTAACCAAAATTCACACTTTGAGAACTTTGCATACAACTTGTTCTCTCTTAGGGTGGCTAGGACTTTTCAGAGGTGTTCCTGGTGTTCCAAGTCTGTTTTCGAGTACACTAGGATTGTTATTTTTCGACAATCGTCAAGGATAATTAGCAAGGGAAATCCTTTTCACAATTGGTGTGAGAGGAAATCGTTTGACGAGAAGAGAGAGGAAAGTTGTTGGAAGAAAATAAAAATGCGAAAAAATAACCGAGAGAGAATTGTAATTTTGACTTTGCTTAAAATGAGGTAATATTTGCTTCTAAACCGATTCACCTATTTAAATAATTAACTATCCTAACAATGGCCTGAGAGTGGCCAACTAAATCTGTGCCATTTCCTTCAAAATGGTCACCTACAAAATTGGTAATCCCTTCAACGTGTTTGTCAAACGGTCAAAGGAAGATATTTAATCAACTAATTAAAACGTGTAAATCTAAATAAGGAAACCTCAGGCTTTTATCTAACAATCTCCTCCTAAAACCTGTGGTATATCTACCTTATTATTTGAACTCCGATAGTAGCTTTGTTGTCCACATAAATCATTGGTGGATCGCTTTCTCTTTCTATGAGTTCTTCCATCAGGCGCGAAAGCAAGAACCCCTATGCTACTGCAGATCACGGGGCTAGCCAATAGCATCACCACTCTCATTGGGAGCATCAGCGAGACAAAAATCGTGAAGAAGATGCTGCAGGTCGTCCCCAATCACCTCGAGCAAGTCGCGATTTTAATCGAGACACGCCGCCCGAGAGGAAGTAAATCATCCCGCTGGTGCTCTTACGATCATCAACGTCACCGGCCATGTCACTATCACTATAGCCAAACAGCTTAAGCTTCTCATTTCCTCTCCCTGCGCAGTATCTTACACCCCAGCCTCTGATTCTGGCTATATAGCGCAGATGCGCTTGACAGCCACTAGATGCTTCTCCCTAGGTGCTTCCATAAACCTACTCACGTATCCAACGGAATAAGCAAGATCAGGGTGAGTGTTTACTAGATAGCGCAGACTCCCGACAATGCTGTAATTGTGGAGTCGACTGCCGTCATAGTGCCATCCTTCCTCAGCTGGAGTCGGGCCTCCATTGGCGTCCTTGTAGGGTTACTGTCTGCTAGCCCAGCAGTATCCAACAACTTCTTTGCGTATGCACTTTGACAGATGATGATGCCGGCAGTACTTTGTTGCACTTCGATGCCGAGGTAGTAGCTGAGTACGCCGAGATCGCTCATCTTGAAGTTCATTGACATCTCCCTCTTAAATCTTCCGAGGACTTCCATGTCGCCTCTAGTGATTATGAGGTTGTCGACATACACTCCCACGATCAGTCGCTGCTCGCCGTGGCCATGCGTGTACATGCCATGCTCAGAGGTACAACGCTTAAACTTCAGTGATAGTAGGGTATTGTCGAGCTTCGCGTTCCAGACTCGTGGTGCTTGCTGAAGCCCGTAGAGTGTGTGCAGGCGTAATACCTTACCCGGGTTGTAGTTGTCCAGGAAGCCAGGTTGTTGTCGAACGCAGATGGTCTCCTTCAGCTCTTCATTAAGGAAAGCGGACTTCACGTCCATATGGTGGACCTCCCAAAAGCAATGTGCCGCAATTGCCAGCAAAAGGCGGATGGATTCTAACCTCCTCCAGACTCCACGTCTTGTTCTCAGTGATGGATGTCATCTCCTCCTGCATTGCCTTCAGCCAGCATGGGTAACTTTCTACTTTGGCGAAGGTGTTCGATTCATCTGCACTGATGGCATGTAGTTTGGCCACTTCTTCGAGCTCACGTGCTACTAGTCCAGGTGGTTCACCTCCTCCCACTAGGTTGTCCATCCCTCCGGTACCTAGCCACCAAATCATCATCGTGATCAGCGTTCAGCGTCGAATCCGCAATCTGTGGTGTTGCGAATTCCACTAGTTTAAGGGGTGCATCTGCTGGCGGCGGTGACGGTTTCTGATGCTGGGCTCCTCCTTCTTCCGGCTCGGTGATGAGGTACTCCACCGTGAATTGATTTGGGTTGTGGTCTGCCTCGATCACGTTGTTCCATTGCCAGAAGGTGCTTTCGTCGAAGATGACGTTGCGAGACATATGAGCTCGCCCCCTATAGGATCATAGAGTCTGTACGCCTTGCTCCCGGGTTCATAGCTGATGAAGACGACCTTTAGCCCCCTAGGATCGAGCTGCTGATGAAGACGACCTTCAGCCCCCTAGGATTGAGCTTGGCAAGGTTGGGATGTGCTACCTTCATGTATGCGATGCAGCTGAACACTCGGAAGTGATGTACAGCTGGCTTTTTGTTGTACCAGGCCTCATATGGCGTCTTTCTGTTGAGGCTTCGGGTTGGCGATCCCAGGCATCCCGACCGTTAGTTGTCATTGTATACCGAACTCATCACAGTACTTACCGAAACTTTTTGAGGTGAATTCTCCGCCTCGGTCTGTGCGCAGCAACTTATATATAGGGTAGGGGGGCGGATGTAGCCAAGTGGATCAAGGCAGTGGATTGTGAATCCACCATGCGCGGGTTCAATTCCCGTCGTTCGCCCATATAAATATATATATAACTGATATAAATATATGTATAACTGATATAAATATATGTATAATGATAAGTTAAATAAATTTCCCTTTTTTTTTTTTGTTTGTAAAGTAAAGACGAAGAAAAAAAATTTAGATCCGGCTCTACCCAAATTTTTCTGGTTTACCCCCCGGTGCTCATCTTCAGTTGAATTGCTCCCCAGCTTATGCCGCCTTTGCTACGCCCAGCTGGAGCTCTTCCTTGGATTTGGAATCGAAATTGGGGACGTATACACTTTTTACCATGAAGAGAGTTGGCTCGTCCTTCTCGGATTGAGCCACATGACCTCCCCTTCCCACAGCCTTTGTAGCTGAAGGGCACTCGCTGCACACCAACCTGATGGATTTTAATTCCCTCCCAGGTCGATTGCACGGTGCGCTTGGTGGAGAGAGGAGAGAGACGCCAACATCTCTGGGAGCACAGAACGCGGAGACATAACCCTTGTGTGCGTCTGTAGGTTGACGCGCATCAACATGGCCCACTCGAACTTGAGACCTGTGTGTTGTTAAGTCAACGCTCTAACCACTCAAGCTATTCAACTTGACAGTTGATAAGGTTGACTCTTTCGTAATGATATACCACCGATGGAGAAAAATAACAGAGAGAATTGCAATTTTGACTTTGCTTAAAATGAAGTAATATTTTCTTCTCAAACGATTCACCTATTTAAATAATTAATTATCCTAAAAATGGCCGAAGAGAGGCCAACTAAATCTGTGTCATTTCTTTCAAAATGGCCACCTACAAAATTGGTAATCCCTTCCACGTGTTTGTCACATGGTCGAAGGGAGATATTTAATCAACTAATTAAAACATGTAAATCTAAATAAGGAAACCTCAGGCTAATTAAAACATGCAAATCTAAATAAGGAAACCTCATGCTTTTATCTAACAAGGATGTCATCAATGAGCACGATCACAAAAGTGTCTAGACAGTCCTTGAACACTCGGTTCATTAACTCCGTTAACACAGCTGGAGCATTGGTGAGGCTAAATGACATACCACGAACTTATAGCGATCATACCTTGTCTTAAATGCTGTCTTTGATGCGTCTTTTTCTTTACTCTTTATTTAATGATAACCTGACCGCAGATCTATCTTAGAAAATATCATTGCTTCTCTTAGTGATCGAATAAGTCTTCTATTCTAGGCAGAGAGTATTTGTTCTTTATGGTTCTCTTATTTAACTCTCTGTAATCGATGCACAAACGCATCGATCCATCTTTCTTCTAAACAAACGACACTAACGCACCCCAGGGGAATATACTAGGTCGAATGAACCCTTTATCCCGTAAGTCTTGTAATTGCGCCTTGAGTTCTTTCAACTCTTCTAGCGCCATGCGATAGGGTGCTTTAGAAATAGGCCTAGTTCCCGGCTCGAGTTCGATGATGAATTCGACCGCTCGGGAAGGGGGTATTCTAGGTAGATCATCCGGATACACATTTGGGAACTCGTTTACGATGGACACGTTTTCTAGGGTCTTTTCTTTTCCTCTTACGTCTACGACACATGCTAATATAGTCCAACCGTCTTGTTGGACTAATCTCTTTGCTTTCATCATCGAGACTACCTTTGGGGTAGTCCCGGTATTTGTGCCTTTAAATTTAAAGCTAGGTCCCACCGATGGTGAGAATATCACTTTTTTTTTTTTTTTGCGACATTCTATAATAGCATGGTTTGCAGCTAGTCAATCCATGCGTAGTACTATGTCGAAGTTGGTCATCTTTACTACTATTAGGACTACGCTTAGAGTTTGGACGACTATTATTGCTTGGTCATTCTTTACTCTATCCTTAGTTACTACGTCTACCCTCTCAAGGCTGCTTACCGACCATACATACAATAAGGGTTCTAATTCAAACCCTGTCTCTGATCCCTCTCAAGGTGGGCTCTCTTCAGCCTCACCTCATCCTCTATCTCTAATAGGAGGTCGTCCCCTTCCTCGTCTTACTCTTTCGCATGGTCTAGGCAGCATGGTTCTAGAAACCAAGATAGCATCTCTTAAGTCTAAGGCTTATTACCTATGAAATTATGCTATGCATCACATCTACTAAGTTCACATCATATTGCAAACAAAATCACTCAGCATGCAACACATCACATCATGCTCTTAAATAAATATGTGAAATATCACAACAATTTCAGTAACATTAACATAAAAATGTATGCGAGTTTGAAAACGTTTCTCTTTTCTTATCTTGTGCAAGGCGTACCTGACGATGACGGGGCATCGACGTTGGGACCATGGAACGTGTCAAGCCTACATTATAGGCTAGTCTACAGAATCTAAAACCTAGAGATTTGATACCAACTGTAACGACCCTGAATTTTCACATATCTAGAGTTGCCACTAACGTCTCATGCTCATCTATAAAGCGGAAATATAACTCTTACATGAACATCATTTATAATGTAAACTTCAAAAAATGTTTAGGCAACTTCTTTTCTAAAAAATAAAGCCATGGTCTTACGTGTTTAAATACAAAATACTAAAATTTAGAGAAAATAAAAACAAATACAAAATAATTTAAAACAATGGAATGCAAAACAACATATTCTAACTTAAAACTAAGAATTTAAATATGAGTCTACCCTATGCACGTGCCACAATCTCTGCTCACGATGCTGCCATCCTCCGTACAAGTGCGTCTTGCCTTTACCTGAAAAATGATGTGGCACACAGCCTGAGTATTTCAAAGAATACTAAGTAAGTGGCCCCACTATAGGGGTCATGTAAATGCAAACACATGCAATCATGACTTAGGGACCTATCTCTAATCATCTTAGTGGTGGCCTCCAGTCTCGAACAAATTGAATGTGTAGTACTTCCCTACCCACGACTAACACGTGCTAGTGTGAATCCCCAGGGCGCTCGCACACCCCCTGAACCCTCTGGTCAAGCTAATCTGTAGCGACGTCCGGAGTTCAGCGGAACCCCATAGTGTCATGCGCCTCATGAACACCCTCATTTGTGTACATTCGCACTTGTGCGCATTCGCGCTCATCATACGGTGCGTGTTTGCACTCATCATCTCTAGGGGAAGTAGCCCTATGCTTATGAACATACAATATGCATGAGGTCTCTCTTAATCCATCATAATGTCTCTTCTGACACAACCCTCTAGTCTTATCTCTTTGTTACTCTAGGTAACACATACTCGTGGATATTTATATTAATATCATTTTCACGCTCTTAGGGTTGTGTCCTATGTAGATCTAACGACATGATGCAATATGACACTCATCATCATATAGCATGCTCAATATGAAAAACATCATCATATTAAGGTAAACGTCACGCAATCATCATACTCATTATATTGCCACAAAGTGCATCAAACATATCAAGTACGACATTCATCAAAATATATATCTACTGAGCACATCATCAAGTATTGTAACCCACACATCATCATAACTTATACATCATCATAACTTATACATCATCATAACTCATATATCGCATCGTATGACATAGTTCATACATCATCGTATCTCATACAATTTTTAGTCTATCCTATAGTAAGGCCACTTACCTAGTTGGCCTTAGCTGAAGTATTCCCTAATTTAATTAACGTAAGCTCCTGTTCCTCAAGGGCTGCTCCAAAGGTTGCTAAAGTTCACTTCATATCGAACCGTTCGTCACCTTTCGTTAGTATTTCACATTTTAATTAATAATCCAACTAACAATGTGAAATACAACTCTAAAATGGTCTCAGTAAAAATCGAAGTCCACTTTTTCATTGTTTCTAAATTTTGGTTGGATAGTAAAATTTAAATTGAAAATATGTCAATATTATTTCATGTTGCTTTAATCATTCAATCCAACTATAGTTTGTTATAATATTATATTCTCTTGGTACTTGTAATAATAATTTCTCACATCTTCCATTTTCCTTCTCTATGTTGTATCACTTTGTTTCTCTTCTCTCCGTTTTCTTTTTCTTTCATATAAATGACTATGCAATTATAAAATCATATTCAATCATTTCTATCTTCTTCTCCTTCCTAGTATGACTATCAATTAACAGAAGCTATTTTCAATCTATTTTGTTTTCTTCTCTTTCCTAAAATCTACTATCCTTAACCAAAGTCATTTTCCATCTATTCTGTTTTCTTCTCTTTCCCAAATGATTGTCTAATTAGAGAAGTCATTTTCAATCTATTTTAATTTTTTAAAAATGCTTATGCATCAATCAATTGTGATTTTCTTCCCTTTCCTAAAAATGATGATCCAATTTAAATGCAATTGGCAGCCATTTTCAATCAATTTTGATTTTCAATCAGATATCTAAAAATCTAAATAATTGAAAAAGAGATCTAAAATAACTTTTCTATCTCTGGCAAAAGATAAAAAAAAAAAAAAAAAAAAAAAAAAAAAAAAAAAAAAAAAAAAAAAAAAAAAAAAAAAAAAAAAAAAAAAAAA